>NC_030685.2:88934730-89076102 GCF_000004195.4 Xenopus tropicalis
TAATAATAATAATTAGCCCCAATAATAATACCCCATGCATGGTGCTCCCCTCTGCCCCCTAGTGTCTCCCTATAAGCATTGCGCTGGTTGATTGACATTTATTGACCTGATATTGATTTATTTTTCTCATTTTCTCTTCCTTTTGCCCCCCCGTCCCCCTTTCTTGCCCCCCCATTCCTCCTTGCAGGGTGCGGCGTTTGCAAGCGGCTGATGCCATCGTACCAGCAGGCTGCCACCAATCTGAAGGGCTCTTATGTGAGTTATTTAAGGAGATGAGGAATTTTATCTGTTTTATACGGCAGCGAAGCGAATGGCGCTGGAAGGAGTTCAAATGGGTCTCTCCGACGCCATAAATTCGCCTTTATGGGAGCGTTTATGTTGCCTTGTGCGGATGTGAGGCCCATTCATATCTGCTCCGGGGAGTTACGTGTCACAGACAAGGTGTTGGGGCGCAAACAGATCCACCTGTCGAACCCCATTAAAGGACTAGTGTTCACTACAACTCCCAGCATGCATAGCTAAGTGGGGTTTAGCTTGGCAATTGGTTACTATACTATCTTACTATTAATGGGTCAAACCAAATATCTCCTAAATACGGGGTGATCTGACTTGCCCTTTATTCCTGTCTGGAGTCTACGATCATGTGACAGGGCAGCCTGACCTTGTCCTTTCTACCCCTCACCCAGGAAGACATTTGCCCCCAGGGGCAGCTGGAAACCAAGAATGACCCCTAACCAATTCTGATTAGGGGAATAAGAGAATAAACAGAAACAATGTAACGCGGGGGGATAACTTTGCCTTTATTCGGCCTCCCAGTGTGTAAAGCAGTTATTAGTGATCTCCCCAATATTGTGCCCCCCCCCGGTGACGCTTCTTATTGGTGAATAAGCAGAATTGTATGACGGTTGGTCAACTCTGACCCTGTCCCTGGGAGGGTTGAGGGGGGAGGCACTAAAAGCCCATTATCCCCGAGGGGGTCCCCGCTTTTAAGCCGCTACTCGCTGATTGGTTTTGACAGGTCCTGGCAGGGATGAACATTCACCCCCCTGAGTTCGACCGGCTGAAGGAAGAGTACAGCGTGAAGGGCTACCCGACCGTGCTTTATTTCGAGTGAGTCTCCCATCAGTTTTGGGGTCACGGCACCCTGAAATACAGGCGCTGGGGGGGGGGCATCCTCTCTGAGTGATTTGGTATTTATGGGGCATCTCAGGGTTTATGTGCCGTTTATGTCCCTTTCTCGTTCCCAGCCGACTGACAGCCGTAATTACACACAAATATTTATTTTATTAATGACATAATTCCACTTTATATCTGTGCCTGGAAACAATGTCTGACGTTACAGCCAGGAAATGTCATTGGGTTTGGGGAATAAAGTTGCCCTGGAGCCGTTTCTTAGCCGTGGCTGCCTGGGGGTAATAGTCAAAATGCCCCATGATTCTGCCCCCCCCCCTGGATACTGCCCCCCCCGTACCGCTCCGTCCCCGGGTCTCGGGCAGACAATGACTTTTTGTTCTGTTTTATCAGGAAGGGGAAGTATATGTTCAACTTCGAGAAGTACGGAGCCTCCGCCCAGGACATCGCTGATTGGCTGAAAAAGTGAGTCCCGGGGCAATGGGGATACTGCAGGGCAATTGTACTGAGAGGGGTAGGGGGACAAGTGACTGTCCAGGTGGGAAGGGGTTAAACCAGGCCAAGCTGCACCCCTGACACCCCTTTGCCTTACTATACACACTGTCCCCCAGTTTCTGCCCCTTCCCCTGACACCCCCTTGCCTTACTATACACACTGTCCCCCAGTTACAGCCCCTTCCCCTGACACCCCCTTGCCTTACTATACACATTGCCCCCCCAGTTACAGCCCCTTCCCCTGACACCCCCTTGCCTTACTATACACACTGCCCCCCCCCCCCAGTTACTGCCCCTTCCCCTGACACCCCCTTGCCTTACTATACACACTGTCCCCCCGTTACAGCCCCTTCCCCTGACACCCCCTTGCCTTACTATACACATTGCTCCCCCCAGTTACAGCCCCTTCCCCTGACACCCCCTTGCCTTACTATACACACTGTCCCCCAGTTACAGCCCCTTCCCCTGACACCCCCTTGCCTTACTATACACATTGCCCCCCCCAGTTACAGCCCCTTCCCCTGACACCCCCTTGCCTTACTATACACATTGCTCCCCCCAGTTTACAGACCCTTCCCTGACACCCCTTGCCTTACTATACACACTGCCCCCCCCCCCCAGTTACAGCCCCTTCCCCTGACACCCCCTTGCCTTACTATACACACTGTCCCCCAGTTACAGCCCCTTCCCCTGACACCCCTTGCCTTACTATACACACTGTCCCCCCAGTTACAGCCCCTTCCCTGACACCCCTTGCCTTACTATACACACTTGTCCCCCAGTTACAGCCCCTTCCCCTGACACCCCCTTGCCTTACTATACACACTGTCCCCCAGTTACAGCCCCTCCCCTGACACCCCCTTGCCTTACTATACACACTGCCCCCCAGTTACAGCCCCTCCCCCTGACACCCCCTTGCCTTACTATACACACTGTGTTGCAGTTACAGTTGATTGAGTTGGCAGCCTCCCATGTATGGGGGTGTTGTTGATAGATATGTAAGGGGCCTTAGTTATACATGTGCGTGGGGGGGGCATACAATCGAATCAAACAAACTCTGGGCAAAGATGCTGCCAGGCTGAGATGTTGGGGCAGTTACTAATCCTATTGGAGATTAGGACGGGGTTAATTCCCGCACATTAAAGTGCAATGATTTGGATTATAGCAGCACTAAACCATCAGCCGATGCGCCACAGGGGGTAAATCTCTACTTGTAGCCCCCCCCAGACTGTCTGGTTTGTACCTTTATCCCCTGCTATCTGTACGGAGCGACCCTATAATCCCCCCGTGGGGCTAAAGGGTTGGATAAATCTCCGCTGATCCCTTTCCTACAACAAATTGTATTTTATCCACTGGCACTGAACTGCCCCGGTGCTACTGAGTCGCATCTTGGGGTGCACGTTGTGTTCTTGGGGTGCTGTTTGCTCTGGATGCGCCCGTTATTCTCCGCCGGCACAGATATTAATACCGAGGCCAAACTCCATCTTTGTTCTCTAATTTCAGCCCTCAGGCCCCCACCCCGGAGGCCCCCGAGGTCGCTTGGTCGGAGACGGACAACCCAGTTTACCACCTGACGGACGCAGATTTCGACCAGTTTTTGGCAGAACACCCCTCTGTGCTGGTCATGTTCTACGCCCCATGTAAGTGCCCCGGGTGGGGCATTGGCACCGCGACACATTGTAACAATCTTGTGCTTATCTGCCCCTCTATGTGCCCCCTGCAGTACCTGCCTGTCCTTTTCTGCACTGCTGGTTCTGACTTCTAACCCCTTTTACACTGGTCTGTTTATGGGCTGGCCTCTAGTACTTTGTGTCAGCAGTCAGAAACACCAGTGCAAGGTATAGTTGAACAGAAACAGGAGTTTATAGAGGATGAGTTGCAGTACCAGGTCTCGCCAGTATCCGCCAACGAGCAGTGTTTCCCATAGGGCTGCAGTAGAACAGCGCCCCCACTGGATTCGTGTGTGTAACATGGAATCTCTATTGACTAAAGCATCTCTGGTTCTAACCAGATGGGGGTCCCTAGAACAGTTTTATTTTTATGACATGCGTCCCCTTTAATGTCGGAGTCGCTTATCCCCCCGGGGGGGAGACTGACTGGAAGGAGAGATGTCTCTGTAAGAGAAAGTGACAGCTCCAGGTAATTGGCACAGAGAACATGTTGTGACCTACAGGCGGCTGTCACTGGCACCCAGGCATGTCACTGTAGTTATACTTGCCCTTTATGCTCGCTGAGCAGATAACCTCTGCCTGTCCTCATGTTTGAACCCTGCCTGCTAAAGGGTAACTAAGCCACTAGGAATATTAATATCGCTGGCGCCCCCGCCTGGCTGACTCCTTGTCTCTTCCCTGCAGGGTGCGGCCACTGTAAGAAGATGAAACCTGACTATGAGAAGGCGGCAGAGACCCTTCATGCCGAGAGTGTAAGAGCCCCGGGCACAGACTTAATTACCCCTGTCTCTAATACCCCCATAGGCACCTACCCCCCCACCTGTAATTACAGTCAAACCTCCGTTTTACATCCCCTGAGTTTTTTGCACAATTTTTCTGCCCCCCTGAAAAAATATAAAGTAGGGGTTCTCCTGTATTAGAGTGACCCTCTGGGGGAGGGGCCTCCTTGCCATTAACACCAGTTATCAACTCATTAGTGGGAGGGACTAAAACATTGATGGAAGCTTACAGGGGGAGGGGCAGGGGTGTGTGTAACAAGCAGTGGGTGGGACGAACGCTGATAGCTTGCAGGGGGTGTGTAACTCAAGCAGTGGGTGGGACTGGAACGCTGATAGCTTGCAGGGGGTGTGTAACTCAAGCAGTGGGTGGGACTGGAACACTGATAGCTTGCAGGGGGGGGTGTAACTGAAGCAGTGGGTGGGACTAGAATACTGATAGCTTGCAGGGGGAGGGGCAGGGGGTGTGTAACTGAAGCAGTGGGTGGGACTGGAACACTGATAGCTTGCAGGGGGAGGGGCAGGGGGGGGTGTAACTGAAGCAGTGGGTGGGACTAGAATACTGATAGCTTGCAGGGGGGGTGTAACTGAAGCAGTGGGTGGGACTAGAATACTGATAGCTTGCAGGGGGAGGGGCAGGGGGTGTAACTGAAGCAGTGGGTGGGACTAGAATACTGATAGCTTGCAGGGGGAGGGGCAGGGGGTGTAACTGAAGCAGTGGGTGGGACTAGAATACTGATAGCTTGCAGGGGGAGGGGCAGGGGTGTAACTGAAGCAGTGGGCGGGACTAGAATACTGATAGCTTGCAGGGGGAGGGGCAGGGGGTGTAACTGAAGCAGTGGGCGGGACTAGAATACTGATAGCTTGCAGGGGGGGGGTGTAACTGAAGCAGTGGGTGGGACTAGAATACTGATAGCTTGCAGGGGGAGGGGCAGGGGGTGTAACTGAAGCAGTGGGTGGGACTAGAATACTGATAGCTTGCAGGGGGGTGTAACTGAAGCAGTGGGTGGGACTAGAATACTGATAGCTTGCAGGGGGGGTGTAACTGAAGCAGTGGGTGGGACTAGAATACTGATAGCTTGCAGGGGGTGTAAGTCAAGCAGTGTTGGGGACTGGAACACTGATGGAAGCTTACAGGGGGAGGGGCAGGAAGACTGTAACTCAAGCAGTGGGTGGGACTAAAATATTGATAGCTTGCAGGGGGAGGGGCAGGGGGGGGTTATAACTAAAGCTGTGGGTGGGACTAGAATATTGATAGCTTGCAGGGGGAGGGGCAGGGGGGGTGTAACTCAAGCAATGGGTGAGACTAGAATTTACAATGGGGGGGGGCAGTGGGTGTACTAGAACCCTTTGATGCAGCTTACAGGGGTGGGGCGGGGGTTTATAACTCGAGCAGTGGGTGGGACCAAAATGCTGTGATGGTAGCTTTCAGTGGGAGGGGCAGGGAGCCGTGGGTGGGCCTAGAACACTGATGGCAGCTTACTGGGGGAGGGGCAGGGAGTCTGTAACTGGAGCAGTGGGTGGGCCTAGAACACTGATGGCAGTTTATATAAGTCTAGACTCCCTGTTTGACCATGGGTAAGAGAGCAGCCCGGGCGCAGGAGAAACAGCGAATCAGAGCTCTGTACTTGGGGGCAGCAGCAGTTCTCTCAATGCCATTGGTTAATAACAGGGCTTGTTACAGATCAGGCTTTTGAGTGTTTTGCTAATAATCTGCGGCTCAGAATAATAATATTCCATATTGGGGGGGTTGGGGGCTGAAGAAACAGTGAATGACCCCCCCGGGGATGCTCAAGGAGCTCTGGCTGATTGGCAATTCCTGGGCGCTGCCAAGTGGGGGCTGCTGGGATATTACAGGAAGAGCCTGAGTGCCTTGTTTATTGCAGCGAGAAGTGTTTACCATTAGGATTAATTAAACTTGTCATATTTAGGCAAACAGAGAAATATGCGCTTTTATTGGAAATATCATAATGGAATATTTTATCGGCTTCTATATTCGCTTTCCCACTCGCCGCCGCTGATGTATCGGCGCCCATAAATCACGCCGGCCGCGGGTTTAATAAGCGGAACGCGTCGGTGTCATTAGACCAGGGGCCCATTGGTTGCTACGGGTTGTGCTGCCGGGAATCCCAGGCCTCGGCTGTGAGGCGCCAATGCGAGTTCTCTATGTATGAAATTGACCAATGGGGTTCATAGTTTGCCTATGGGGGGGCATAGGGAAGAGTTTCGTCAAGGAGCCCCTTTGTAATTGGGGGACCAGAAAGATGTAACAGTCCCTAATTTTCAGGGCACAACAAGGACAGTGGGGGGGGGGGGGACATGAGGAACTTTTTGGGTCCCCATTGGCTGGTCCCATTGCAGGAGAGACCATTATCCCTACCCCTTAGAGGGGCCCTGCCGACTGAGTACTGTGGGGCCCAATGATTTCTTAATGGAGCCCTGTCCACAAAATCATAGATCCATTCTGTTTGTAACCGCCCTGTAGAACTGACATGGCCGTGCCATGTATGGGCCCAATTCTGCCCCCCTAATGAAAGCCACAGTGGGCCGCAGGTGGTTCTGCCCCCAGCTCCCCCCTTCCGGCAGTGCCCAGTACTACCCCCAGCTCCCCCCTCTCGGCAGTGCCCAGTACTACCCCAGCTCCCCCCTCCCGGCAGTGCCCAGTACTACCCCCAGCTCCCCCCTCTCGGCAGTGCTCCCCATTACGTGCCCAGTACTACCCCAGCTCCCCCCTCCCGGCAGTGCTCCCCATACGTGCCCAGTACTACCCCCAGCTCCCCCTCCCGGCAGTGCTCCCCCATACGTGCCCCAGTACTACCCCCAGCTCCCCCCTCCCGGCAGTGATCCCCCATACGTGCCCAGTACTACCCCCAGCTCCCCCCTCCGGCAGTGCTCCCCCATACGTGCCCAGTACTACCCCCAGCTCCCCCCTCCCGGCAGTGCTCCCCATACGTGCCCAGTACTACCACAGCTCCCCCTCCTGCAGTGCTCCCCCATACGTGCCCAGTACTTCCCACAGTTCCCCCCCATATGTGCCCGCTACTACCCACAGCTCCCCCCTCCCAGCAGTGCCCACTACTACCTACAGCTCCCCCCATACGTGCCCAGTACTTCCCGCGGCTCCCCCCATACGTGCCCAGTACTACCCGCAGCTCCGTGCCTTGGGCACAAGTAACATTGCAAAATACTGCATTAATATTTAGGGGTCCAAAGAGCTGACACTCTCTTCTCTGTTAGGGGGCCGGCGTATTGGCAGCAGTCGATTCTACGGTGCACAGAGCCGTGTCGGAGAAATTCAAAGTCACCGGATTCCCCACAGTGAAGTATTTTGAGAACGGCGAGGAGAAATACACGGTGCCGCATCTGCGCACGGAGCAGAAGATCGTGGAGTGGATGCACAAGTGAGTGGTACCGACTCTTACTGGGCCCGCCACTGCTGGTTCTGACTAATGTCTGTCTCTTACTGGGCCCCCCACTGCTGGTTCTGACTAATGTCTGTCTCTTACTGGGCCCCCCACTGCTGGTTCTGACTAATGTCTGTCTCTTACTGGGCCCCCCACTGCTGGTTCTGACTAATGTCTGTCTCTTACTGGGCCCCCCACTGCTGGTTCTGACTAATGTCTGTCTCTTACTGGGCCCGCCACTGCTGGTTCTGGCTAATGTCTGTCTCTTACTGGGCCCGCCACTGCTGGTTCTGGCTAATGTCTGTCTCTTACTGGGCCCCCCACTGCTGGTTCTGACTAATGTCTGTCTCTTACTGGGCCCGCCACTGCTGGTTCTGACTAATGTCTGTCTCTTACTGGGCCCGCCACTGCTGGTTCTGACTAATGTCTGTCTCTTACTGGGCCCGCCACTGCTGGTTCTGACTAATGTCTGTCTCTTACTGGGCCCCCCACTGCTGGTTCTGACTAATGTCTGTCTCTTACTGGGCCCGCCACTGCTGGTTCTGACTAATGTCTGTCTCTTACTGGGCCCCCCACTGCTGGTTCTGACTAATGTCTGTCTCTTACTGGGCCCCCCACTGCTGGTTCTGGCTAATGTCTGTCTCTTACTGGGCCCGCCACTGCTGGTTCTGGCTAATGTCTGTCTCTTACTGGGCCCGCCACTGCTGGTTCTGACTAATGTCTGTCTCTTACTGGGCCCGCCACTGCTGGTTCTGGCTAATGTCTGTCTCTTACTGGGCCCGCCACTGCTGGTTCTGGCTAATGTCTGTCTCTTACTGGGCCCGCCACTGCTGGTTCTGACTAATGTCTGTCTCTTACTGGGCCCGCCACTGCTGGTTCTGGCTAATGTCTGTCTCTTACTGGGCCCGCCACTGCTGGTTCTGGCTAATGTCTGTCTCTTACTGGGCCCGCCACTGCTGGTTCTGGCTAATGTCTGTCTCTTACTGGGCCCGCCACTGCTGGTTCTGACTAATGTCACTGACTCGCACGTGGTGTCATTAACATATCTGCGATAAAGGGAACAATTTAATGCCCCCCCCCCCCGGGGCAGTTATACTTGTACAGCACTTAAAGGTCCGGCCTCTTGTTGAACTACAACCCCCAGCAGTTGTCAGGATTTTGCAGAGAGTTGTAGTTCAGTCTCTGTATTACTCACAATTAAATGTTGTTGTCTCCGCAGCCCCGAGGCGCCGCCCCCCCCAGAGCTTTCCTGGGATGAGAAACCCTCCAGCGTTCTGCACCTCGTGGGGGACGAGTTCCGTGAAGCCCTGAAGAAGAAGAAACATTCACTGGTCATGTTCTATGCCCCCTGTGAGTACCCCCTTCTCTCTCCTGTGCCCCCCACCCAGCACCCTGCTTGCTCTCCCTGGGGTGCAGCCCCCATCCCCATGTTCCTATATATCCCTCATTTATTCTCTATTTCTCCAATGCATATCATTAGACTGAGCTGTCTCTATGGCGCTGGGCAGTCCGATTGGCACCAACCCCCCAATCACTCACTTCTTTAGGCACTAAATTGCCCAGTGGCCTGTGGGTCACATTCTGCTACTGCGGCACTTAGAGATGGCACCGTGCCCGCCGGATTAGTCTATAATTCACTTGATTTAACATCATTATGTAACGGAGTCAGATCCCTGTCTGCCAGCGCCATCCCCGACCCAATGGCTTCTGCCTCTAATTATCCTTATTCATATAGCGCCAACCTATCCTGCAGCGCTGTATAGAGATTAGCCATCTTTCCCACCTGCCCCAGTGAGCTTACAATCTAAGGTCCCGATCCCATTCCCATCAGCCCCTGCCCCAGTGAGCTTACAATCTAAGGTCCCTATCCCATTCCCATCAGCCCCTGCCCCAGTGAGCTTACAATCTAAGGTCCCTATCCCATTCCCATCAGCCCCTGCCCCAGTGAGCTTACAATCTAAGGTCCCTATCCCATTCCCATCAGCCCCTGCCCCAGTGAGCTTACAATCTAAGGTCCCTATCCCATTCCCATCAGTCCCTGCCCCAGTGAGCTTACAATCTAAGGTCCCTATCACATTCCCATCAGTCCCTGCCCCAGTGAGCTTACAATCTAAGGTCCCTATCACATTCCCATCAGCCCCTGCCCCAGTGAGCTTACAATCTAAGGTCCCTATCCCATTCCCATCAGCCCCTGCCCCAGTGAGCTTACAATCTAAGGTCCCTATCACATTCCCATCAGTCCCTGCCCCAGTGAGCTTACAATCTAAGGTCCCTATCCCATTCCCATCAGCCCCTGCCCCAGTGAGCTTACAATCTAAGGTCCCTATCCCATTCCCATCAGCCCCTGCCCCAGTGAGCTTACAATCTAAGGTCCCTATCCCATTCCCATCAGCCCCTGCCCCAGTGAGCTTACAATCTAAGGTCCCTATCACATTCCCATCAGCCCCTGCCCCAGTGAGCTTACAATCTAAGGTCCCTATCCCATTCCCATCAGTCCCTGCCCCAGTGAGCTTACAATCTAAGGTCCCTATCCCATTCCCATCAGCCCCTGCCCCAGTGAGCTTACAATCTAAGGTCCCCGTTACATTCACAACAATCCCGAGTGATTTACTGCCTGTGAGTAAATGGATCAGGGCCCCATAGAATATGCAGAAGTAGAACTGCAGGTACAATATCCCTTTAAACCTACAGTCGGTGGTTCTGGCTGTTCCTAATTATAGAAGAAGCGGTGCCCCCCCCCACGCTGTGGTTCTGTCCGTCCGTCTGCACCAGACTGGCCCGGAGTTCCCGGCTGTGTGGGTTCGGGCCGGCTGCGCGGCTGAGTACATCGGGGCTGAGTACATTGCTGCTGGGCAAAACTGTTATTTTCTGGCCAGAGAAAGAGAATTTTCTATAGTAAAGGAGGCACGTGCCCCCCCCTCTGTCTGCGCCCCAATAGGAACCCCGAGACATTCGGCCCTCGTTTCATCATTTTCAGCTTTTGTCTTTTGCAATTCTCTTTGTGTTGTTCCCGGCGCCGACCGCGCCACGGGTCCGACACCCCCTGGATCCCCCCCTCTCCGTGCCGCGTCCGACTTCAGATCATTATATACTTTCTCTTTCTTACTGAGCAGCCCCCCAAGTTGCTTTAAGCCCCGCGGTGTTCCATGTGCTCGGCCCACCTGGGGCCCATTAACCCATTCCTATCCAAGTGCAGGGCAAAAAGGAAATATTTTTGAGCTTTTTTCGGGTTTCTATATTTTTTATGCAATTTGGCATGTGGGGGGGGGGGTTCAGATCTTGACCGTTAATTTCCTGGGCAAATAAATGCGCCGAGAATCATCGCATATTTCCCCGTTTGCGTGGCGCTGGGGAACTGGCATCCCATAAAGGGTTAACTCCGCGTCGGCATTATCTGCAATTGGCCGCGGATAACAGAACAAATGGGATATCAAAGCTCAGAGGCGGCACATCTGCCGCGGGCTGTAAGGGAAGCAGATTACCAGCCGCTCCACAAAGCAGAGAGAAATGGCGAGTACAGGGGCGTCTGGAACCGGCTGCGGAGATTCCCCTGGGGCCCCCCTGCCCATGTCTGGGCCGCGCTCGGCTTTTGTGTAGTCATGTTTTGCCTTTAAACTGATTTGTAGCGGAATTAATGGGCCAATTCGGTCCCCGATCCAATGAAAAATCAAGCCTGTCCAATCGGCAGCTTCACAGTGTTTGGCCACATTAAAGGGGAACTAAACCCTGCGGCACAGCGCGGCTCAACCAAACGTTACTCAGCTGTTGCCGAACTACAAATCCCAGAATTAGTAACATATAATGGGGAGGCATGCTGGGAGCTGTAGTCCAGCAATATCAGGGTGCAATTGGAGTTGGGAGCAATAACCACAGTTTCCCAGCACTGAACAAGTCTGTCCCTTTATCCCCATGTCTGATTCCTGTGCCATATAATGACGGGAAAATGACATTATTATCTCTATATGTAAGGGACCTGGGAATCCGCATTCTCATTGGTCAGTTCTTCTGCATTTATAATGAGGTTTTTGCTCAGTAGGAGGCTCATTGGTGAATTTTCTTGCATCTATAATTACTTTTTTCTATAGCAAAACTAGGGCCGCAGTTATGTTTGGGTTTATGTCCCCTTTAACTGATTGGAGTGGGCAACGCGTATGGTTTCCGGTTTGACCCTGGTATGTTGCTGGCACCGCCTTATGCCCCTTTTGGAAACCGTGCAGGATGTCATTGTTGGCACCATGGCCTGCTGGGTAATATGCCCCCGCCGCTGGGTAGATTTGTGCTCTTCTTTTTCTTCTGATTCTGATCCGGAGCCAAATGATTGCAGCTATAGCTTGAGCTGGCACTGCCCGCTTTCACGTTGGCACTGCCCTCACTGCTTGGGTACAGTCTCTCTTCTACACACTGTCACCTCTAAGTGTCACTTCCCAGCAGAGAATCCATTATTGGGCTCTTGGAAACGGCTCGGCCCATCAGCGCCACCGAGCAATAAAGCTGAGAGCGGTTTCCGGGCTGATTAGTATTCCCCTCACTGCCGCCCGTGTTGGAAGGAACATTACTAAGTGCCACCTTTTCCTCCTGCTGATTCGGTGCCAGGTCCGGACTCAGGACAAGGTACCATGGGAGGTCCAGTTCACATGAAGAGATGCTGCTTTGGCACAACTCCCAGCATCCCTCCCGCAGCAGCAGTGGGTTTGGGACCCATTATCCAGAATGCTCGGGACCTGGCGTTTTCCGGATAAGGGATCTTTACATAATTTGGATCTCTGTACCTTAAGTCTACTAAAAGATTATTATAGCCCCCCTTCATAGTGTTTCTCCCCCCATGTGTATAAAGCAGGGGAAAGGGGCAGAATCGCCATCCGTAATTCTCATCCCTGTGCCGTTTCCGCCATTGCAAGTTCATTAACCCTTTTTGTCGGACCTCCCGGATCCAATGGCGCCTTCAGTCAGCACTTGCGTTGCATAAATCGCATTTCTTGCGCCTCCTGCTGCTCCAGCTTCTCCTTTTGTTCCCTGGTATTTTTTTCAATTAGCCGACAAGAGCCCGGCGCTCGCCGAGGAGCCGTTAGCAGCGTCGTTACATTTAATTGGTTGTGACATGAAAGCCGCACTCGCCTGTGAGTGATTCCTAATCCGGCGGCGCGGCCTCTATAGGCACAAGGGCCCCTGTCCCCCATGCGCTGAGGGAGGCCGACACCTGTGGCGCCGGCAGCACCGTGACATATTGCCGCGCTTTGTCTGTGACGGGGGCTCATCCCCATTAACCCCCTGTCTGCAGCCGACGGCTGGGAGCCCATTAGCCAATGAGTGTTGGGCCCTGGGCTAGTAATAAATAGGAACCCCTGTACCCCCTGCCAACTCCAATGCACTGACCCCTTAATTACTCCCCGAACCCCCTTTCCCTTCCCCTCTCTCCTTCTGTCTCTCATCCCCTCTCCTTTCCTTTTCTATTCCCCCCCCCAACTGTTTGGCCTTACTCCCCCCCATCCTCCCTCTTCTCCCCCCTTCTATATTTCCCCTCTCCCCCCATTTGTCTCTCTACTCCCCGAACCCCCTTTCCCTTCCCCTCTCTCCTTCTGTCTCTCATCCCCTCTCCTTTCCTTTTCTATTCCCCCCCCCAACTGTTTGGCCTTACTCCCCCCATCCCTCCCTCTTCTCCCCCCTTCTATATTTCCCCTCTCCCCCCATTTGTCTCTCTACTCCCCGAACCCCCTTTTCCCTTCCCCCCCCCCCCCCAACTGTTTGGCCTTACTCCCCCCCCATCCTCCCTCTTCTCCCCCCTTCTATATTTCCCCTCTCCCCCCATTTGTCTCTCTACTCCCGAACCCCCTTTCCCTTCCCTCTCTCCTTCTGTCTCTCATCCCCTCTCCTTTCCTTTTCTATTCCCCCCCCCAACTGTTGGCCTTACTCCCCCCCCATCCTCCCTCTTCTCCCCCTTCTATATTTCCCCCTCTCCCCCCATTTGTCTCTCTCTACTCCCCGAACCCCTTTCCCTTCCCCTCTCTCCTTCTGTCTCTCATCCCCTCTCCTTTCCTTTTCTATTCCCCCCCCCCCCAACTGTTTGGCCTTACTCCCCCCCATCCTCCTCTTCTCCCCCCTTCTATATTTCCCCTCTCCCCCCATTTGTCTCTCTACTCCCCGAACCCCCTTTCCCTTCTCCTTTCCTTTCTCTCATCCCCTCTTACTCTCCCTTTTGTAGGGCTAATAGTATGGCATCTCATTGTACAGCGCTGCAGAATATGTTGGCGCTTTATAAATACATAATAATAATAATTAGGTGCTTATTGTGTTGTCACTGTTCTGACTATGGCCGTTCATTCTCTCCCGGCGCAGGGTGCCCCCACTGTAAGAGCACAATCCCAGACTTCACAACAGCTGCTGATACCTTTAAGGAAGATAGAAAGGTAAGTGAATGGGGCTGAATTGCTGCAGTTCCTCCGGCCTATTGGCTGAATACAGCACCCACATGACCCAGGGGCAATAAGCAACCTGTAGGGTTAATATTGATACAGACTTTAGAACTGGGGTGCTTTCATGGAAAATGACTCGGGCACCCCGGGGTTCCCATGGGCCCCACACATAGGCGCCCCACAGACCAGGCAAATGGCCCCAGTTTTGTATCAGAGTGAACCCAACACACAAAGTGTCTCTGATTGGAGAATTTCTCTTTGTATATTAGGGACCCCAGAAACCCTGTCCCTTTATTTGACCCCCCCCCATATCACTGGCCATACAGCCCGTTAGTAGCCCATTGTAGTTTAACCCTCGCCCCCCCAGACCGGAATTGTTTGCTTTAAACAAAGTCGTCATTTTCTGCTCCTGGAATTGACTTTCCAGTGTTTGTTTTTCTCTTGCGCGCGGAACTAACGCAGATATTCGCCGCCACGTGAGATTTATTCCCCGTCGCTGTGTTTGCCCGCCGGCGGTTTGTTCCGATTGCTGCACGCTCGGCTTAACCGGTAATTGGCATTTACTAACAAGATGCCACTTTCAAACCAACAGAAAAAAACATGTTTAGTCTGATAGGAGAGGAACGAATCCGCGTAGATATCTCCCCGGTTAGCGAATGATACGGGAAATCCCCGGAATATTCAGTATTGGGCCGTATTCAGCGTCTCGGTGACTCCCACAGCGGTGCCATAAAGTGCCGCCCATAAGGTTTTGTTTTGTATTGCAGATTGCGTACGGCGCTGTGGACTGCACCAAAGAGAAAAACCAGGAGTTGTGTAAGCAGGAGGGGGTGGAAGGATTCCCGACCTACAACTGCTACAACTACGGAAAGTTCTCCGAGAAATACAGCGGGGAACGAACAGTAAGTCTGTGCTTGTCATTGGGGTGCCAGTGACGGCTAATATCCTTATCATGTACAGTAGGGGGTACATTATCCCTTATAATACATGAGTGATACTCAGAGTTCCCTGTATAACTCAGCCTGCAGCCTTGTGCCTTTATATGGGCACAGAACCCCTCAGTGACTGCTAATATCCTTATCATTTACAGTAGGGGGTACATTATCCCTTATAATACATGAGTGATACTCAGAGTTCCCTGTATAACTCAGCCTGCAGCCTTGTGCCTTTATATGGGCACAGAACCCCTCAGTGACTGCTAATATCCTTATCATTTACAGTAGGGGGTACATTATCCCTTATAATACATGAGTCATACTCAGAGTTCCCTGTATAACTCAGCCTGCAGCCTTGTGCCTTTATATGGGGGGCACAGAACCCCTCAGTGACTGCTAATATCCTTATCATGTACAGTAGGGGGTACATTATCCCTTATAATACATGAGTGATACTCAGAGTTCCCTGTATAACTCAGCCTGTAGCCTTGTGCCTTTATATGGGGGGCACAGAACCCCTCAGTGACTGCTAATATCCTTATCATTTACAGTAGGGGGTACATTATCCCTTATAATACATGAGTGATACTCAGAGTTCCCTGTATAACTCAGCCTGCAGCCTTGTGCCTTTATATGGGGGGCACAGAACCCCTCAGTGACTGCTAATATCCTTATCATTTACAGTAGGGGGTACATTACAGCAGTGGAACTTATTTGTTCATTTTCTTGCCTCCTCAGGAATCCGGATTTATTGGTTTTGTAAAGTCTCTCCGTGAGAAAGATCAGTCTAAACTGGGCAAGAAGAAGGATGAATTGTAACAGCGGCCATCTTGGCTCCACCCACTGCGCACTGTTAAATGTCTCCCAGCTTCCAGGTCCTGGAGACTGAACTGGTTTTCCCGCTAGCAGAACCGGCCTGACTCTCCCAGCCCTTTGCAGGGAATCGGGTATCAATCAAAGAAAATTAAAGAAAAAGTTGAAGAGGAATCAAACCACTGTTTTGTAGAATGTTCCGATGGTGATTTTGCGGGGAGGGCGGAGTATCCGCGGTTCCACGTGCGCATTGCTTCTATGCAACCCATTCCCGTACAGCGATCATTATTCTGCCGGCGTCAGAAAGGGGGGGTGGTGGCTTTTTGGTTGGGGGGGTTCATCAAGGTATAAATATGAATAATTGGATGTGGGGTATCTGGGGTCCCTGTCCTTTACTGATGCCGATATTAAGCCATCAATTGCCCTCACTTCCCCACTGCACACATAGGCAAGGCTGCTACCTACCCCTACCCACCTGTCCCCAATCCCTTAGTCTCTTCTGATTCCTGAAATGCCCTCCCTGGGGGCGATGGGGCATTTGTGTGTTGAATCCATTACGGGCAAAGCAACCCAGTTAAGCTCCTTTCCTCTCACAGAAGTGAATGCCAAGCTATAGGGGGCGCCGCTGAGCCCACAGACTGATGGACAATCTGGTTCTGGCACATTTTTGGATGGGGAATGTTCCGGGCATTTCCTCAGCTTGCAGGGCAGCCCCTACTCAATATCCGGGGGAGATATTTATCCTCAGATCTCTCCATTGACTCTATAATGTTACTTGTCATTCAATCCGACCACTAAGCCATCAAGATTACATCTTTAAAGGAGAAGTAAAACCTTAATTTAATCATAGGGCCCCTGCTCAGGCCCCACCCCTACAGTACAGTACAGGGGAGCAGGGCCTTGTGGGTGGAGAATGGGGTTTACTTCTCCTTTAAAGATCTGTGACAGGGATAAATACCTATCCTGTTCATGGTGTAGCCCCTGGGTACTTACCGGTTGTTACCCTGGGGGTATAAATATAACTCATGAACACAATTCTAAATATTTGGGGTACACTTGCCCCCAAGCATTGCCGTTTGTGGTTTCCTCTAGACACTGATGGGGCAGAAGGGGTTAAAATGCCATAATAGTACGGGACCCTCCCATGTTAGCGCTCGGGGCACAGACTGGGGGTTATTCCATTTCAGCAGCCAATCATTCAGCCTCCCCAATACTGATCCAGTCCCCGTTTCTCTCGGTGGTGGGGGGTGGGGGGGGTTTCCACAAAAGCTCAGGGAAAAAATTGAACGACATTTGCCGACTTGTCTCAGAGAAAACCAATGGGATTCGCCTTTCCGGACACTGTTTACACCGTTTGGGCCAATGAAATTCAGGGAACTAAAAGCCAAAAAAATTATTTTCTTTTCTCCATTAGTCCCGCCGGGTGGGGGTGAAAGCATTTGTGATGTTGTGATCCCCGGGGGGGGGGGGGGGGGGGGATGTTTCATATTGTATAAAGGCAAAGGCACCATATTTTTGATACGCAGTAATTAGAGATTTAGGCTCCTGTTTACATTCCCTTTAATCCCAGACTCCGCCTCGTGCACTGTTTTTCCTCGTGAGCTGAAAGGAGATTTTATTTTATTTCAATTCCTGTGTTTTTGGTTCTGTAAAACTGATTCACACCTTGTGTTCTGATTCTGTCATTTCCAATCTGAGTTCAATCATCTGTGATTCTGTTTCATCTCAAAATAAAACATTAAACAATTCTGTTTCCTTCTTTCCATTGTCGCCAGTTTCTGTACAATAGACTGGGGGGGGGTCCCCTTTATTCCCAGGGGTAACCCTGCTGCTGAAGTTCATAATAAAGTTTGAGATCATTAGAACAGAAATCCTTACCATAGATAAATACAGGGGCAATACCATGTATAATACCCCAGAACCCACAGCAGGATAAATACAGTGCCAATTCCATGTATAATACCCCAGAACCCACAGCGGGATAAATACAGTGCCAATTCCATGTATAATACCCCAGAACCCACAGCGGGATAAATACAGCGCCAATTCCATGTATAATACCCCAGAACCCACAGCAGATAAATACAGTGCCAATTCCATGTATAATACCCCAGAACCCACAGCAGGATAAATACAGTGGCCAATTCCATGTATAATACCCCAGAACCCACAGCAGGATAAATACAGTGCCCAATTCCATGTATAATACCCCAGAACCCACAGCAGGATAAATACAGTGCCAATTCCAATGTATAATACCCCAGAACCCACAGCAGGATAAATACAGTGCCAATTCCATGTATAATACCCCAGAACCCACACCAGGATAAATACAGTGCCAATTCCATTATAATCCCCAGAACCCACAGCGGGATAAATACAGTGCCAATTCCATGTATAATACCCCAGAACCCACAGCAGATAAATACAGCGCCAATTCCATGTATAATACCCCAGAACCCACGCAGATAAATACAGTGTCAATTCCATGTATAATACCCCAGAACCCACGGCAGATAAATACAGTGCCAATTCCATGTATAATACCCCAGAACCACAGCGGGATAAAATACAGTGCCAATTCCATGTATAATACCCCAGAACCCACAGCAGGATAATACAGTGCCAATTCCATGTATAATACCCCAGAACCCACAGCAGATAAATACAGTGCCAATTCCATGTATAATACCCCAGAACCCACAGCAGGATAAATACAGTGCCAATTCCATGTATAATACCCCAGAACCCACAGCAGGATAAATACAGTGCCAATTCCATGTATAATACCCCAGAACCCACAGCAGATAAATACAGTGCCAATTCCATGTATAATACCCCAGAAACCCACAGCAGGATAAATACAGTGCCAATTCCATGTATAAATACCCCAGAACCCACGGCAAGATAATACAGCGCCAATCCCATGTATAATACCCCAGAACCCACGGCAGATAAATACAGTGCCAATTCCATGTATAATACCCCAGAACCCACAGCAGGATAAATACAGTGCCAATTCCATGTATAATACCCCAGAACCCACAGCAGGATAAATACAGTGCCAATTCCATGTAAATACCCCAGAACCCACAGCAGATAAATACAGCGCCAATTCCATGTATAATACCCCAGAACCCACGGCAGATAAATACAGCGCCAATTCCATGTATAATACCCCAGAACCCACAGCAGATAAATAACAGTGCCAATTCCATGTATAATACCCCAGAACCCCACAGCAGATAAATACAGCGCCAATTCCATGATAATACACCAGAACCCACGGCAGATAAATACAGCGCCAATTCCATGTATAATACCCCAGAACCCACAGCAGGATAAATACAAGCGGCCAATTCCATGTATAATACCCCAGAACCCACAGCAGATAAATACAGTGCCAATTCCATGTATAATACCCCAGAACCACAGCAGATAAATACAGTGCCAATTCCGTGTATAATACCCAGAACCCACAGCAGGATAAATACAGGGCCAATTCCATGTATATACCCCAGAACCCACAGCAGATAAATACAGTGCCAATTCCATGTATAATACCCCAGAACCCACAGCAGATAAATACAGTACCAATTCCATGTATAATACCCCAGAACGCCACAGCGGGATAAATACAGTGCCAATTCCATGTATAATACCCCAGAACCCACAGCGGGATAAATACAGTGCCGATTCCATGTATAATACCCCAGAACCCACAGCAGGATAAATACAGTGCCAATTCCATGTATAATACCCCCAGAACCCACAGCAGGATAAATACAGTGGCCAATTCCAGTGTATAATACCCCAGAACCCACAGCAGGATAAATACAGTGCCAATTCCATGTATAATACCCCAGAACCCACAGGCAGGATAATACAGTGCCAATTCCATGTATAATACCCCCAGAACCCACAGCAGGATAAATACAGTGCCAATTCCATGTATAATACCCCAGAACCACAGCAGATAAATACAGTGCCAGATTCCATGTATAATACCCCCAGAACCCCACAGCAGGATAAATACAGTGCCAATTCCATGTATAATACCCCAGAACCCACAGCAGGATAAATACAGTGCCAATTCCATGTATAATACCCCCAGAACCCACAGCAGGATAAATACAGTGCAATTCCATGTATAATACCCAGAACCCACACCAGGATAAATACAGTGCCAATTCCATGTATAATACCCCAGAACCCACAGCAGATAAATACAGCGCCAATTCCATGTATAATACCCCAGAACCCACGGCAGATAAATACAGTGTCAATTCCATGTAATAATACCCCAGAACCACGGCAGATAAATAACAGTGCCATTCCATGTATAATACCCCAGAACCCACAGCGGGATAAATACAGTGCCAATTTCCATGTATAATACCCAGAACCCACAGCAGGATAAATACAGTGCCAATTCCATGTATAATACCCAGAACCCACAGCAGATAAATACAGTGCCAATTCCATGTATAATACCCCAGAACCCACAGCAGGATAAAATACAGTGCCAATTCCATGTATAATACCCAGAACCCACAGCAGATAAATACAGTGCCAATTCCATGTATAATACCCCAGAACCACAGCAGGATAAATACCATGCCAATTCCATGTATAATACCCCAGAACCCACAGCAGATAAATACAGCGCCAATTCCATGTATAATACCAGAACCACGGCAGATAAATACAGTGCAGAACCCACAGCAGGATAAATACAGTGCCATTCCAGTATAATACCCCAGAACCCACAGCAGGATAAATACAGTGCCAATTCCATGTATAATACCCAGAACCCCACAGCAGATAATACAGCAGCCAATTCCATGTATAATACCCCAGAACCCACAGCAGATAAATACAGTGCCAATTCCATGTATAATACCCAGAACCCACAGCAGGATAAATACAGTGCCAATTCCATGTATAATACCCAGAACCCACAGCAGATAAATACAGGCAATTCCATGTATAATACACCAGAACCACGGCAGATAAATACAGTGCCAATTCCATGTATAAACCCCAGAACCCACAGCAGATAATACAGGCCAATTCCATGTATAATACCCCAGAACCCACAGCAGAATAAATACAGTGCCAATTCCATGTATAATACCCCAGAACCCACAGCAGATAAATACAGTGCCAATTCCATGTATAATACCCCAGAACCCACAGCAGGATAAATACAGGGGCCAATTCCATGTATAATACCCAGAACCCACAGCAGATAAATACAGTGCCAATTCCATGTATATACACCCAGAAGCGCAGATAAATACAGCGCCATGTATAATTACCCCAGAACCCACAGCGGGATAAATACATGCCAATTCCATGTATAATACCCAGAACACAGGGGATAAATACAGTGCCACATGCATTAAATACAGTGCCCATTCCATGTAAATACCCAGAACCCACAGCAGGATAAATACAGTGCCAATTCCATGCATAATACACCCACGACACCCACACGCAGCTGCTATTAATTTACACAGCGCCAATTTCCATGTATAATACCCCAGAACCCACAGCCAGATAAATACAGCCGCCAATTCCAGTATAATACCCCAGAATCCCACAGCAGATTAAATACAGCGCCAATTCCATGTATAACCTACCCCAGCAACCCACAGCAGTATAAATACGAAAGCGATGCCCCAATTCCATGTATAATACCCCAGAACCCACAGCAGGGAATAGAATACAGTAGCCAACTATCCAACAATGTATAATACCCCACCAACCCACCAGCAGCGGATAAATACAGTCCAATTCCATGCACGTATAATACCAGAACCCACAGCAGGATACAAATACAGCCCACATTCCATGTATAATTACCCCAAACCCTACAGCAGACTAATACAAGGCCAACTTCCATGCTATTAATACCCAGAACCCACAGGCAGGATAAAATACCACGCCGACCCAATTTCCATGTATAATAACCCCAGAACCCACAGCAGCGAGATAACTTACAGTGCCAATTCCATTATAATACCCCAGAACCCACAGACCAGATACCAATACCAGTGCCCCATATTCCATGGTATAATAACCCAGAACCCACAACAGCAGGATAAATACAGGCCAATTCCATGCTAAAATACCCCAGAACCACACAGCGCCCGATCATAACAATCACCCAGCGCCCCAAATCTCCATCGTATAATACCCCAGGAACCCCACAGCCAGGATAAATAACGTGCCCAATTCCCATGAGCGATAATGACCCAACACCCAACAGCCAGATAAACTACAGTGCGCCCAATTCCACTGTCAATACCCCAGAACCACAGCAGAGGACTAATACAGCACGCCAATTCCATGTATATAATACCCCAGAACACCCACAGCAGCGAAAAATACAGTGCCCAACTTCCATGCTATAAATACCCCAGAAACACCACAAGACACAGGATAAAATACATTATAGTGCCCAATTCCATGTATAATTAACCCAAACCCACAGCAGGGGATATAATACCCCAGAACAATAGTGCACCTACATTCCGCATGTATAATACCCCAGAACCCACAGCAGGATAAAATACAAGTGCCAAATTCCATGTATAATACCGCCACGAAGCCCACAGCAGATAAATACAGTGCCGAATTCCATGTATAATACCCAGAAACCCACATGCGCAGCCGATAAATTACGCAGTGCCATTCCCAGTATAATACTCCAGAAAACCCACCAGCGCAGGGAATAACATATGCCAAATCCATGTATAATAACCCCAGAACCCCCACAGCACATAGGAATAATACAGGGGCAATTCTGCCAGTATAATACCCAGAACCCCACACAGGCAGATAAATACCAGTAGCCAATTCATGATATAATACCCCAGAACCCGACAGCGCAGCATAAATACCAGTACCCAATATCCACTTGTAATAATTACCCCAGAAACCACAGCGGGATCAAATACAGGGCCAATTCACTGTATAATAACCCCACGAACCACAGCAAGGATAATACAGTGCCATTTCCATGTATGTAATACCCACAGCGAACCACAGCCAGGATACAATACAGTGCCAAATTCCATTATAATACCCCCAGAACCCACAGCGGAAATACAGTGCCATTCCATTGTATAATACCCAGAAACCCACAGCAGAAGTAGGAGAGGAGGAGCTTGAAACACTGTGAGCTGCTGCTGAGTTTTGGGCCTGCTTTACCCTACTGAACCACCAGATGTCCTCCCGCAGCCCAGGCCTGATGCTTCGTCTGGGCTTGCTCTGTCAGCCAGCCCCCAGGCTTCATCAAGATCTAGGCCTGGTGGTTTGGCTGCTAAGAGCCAGAGTGAGTATGAAGCAGAGGGCCAGGAAAAACAACTTTATGGCCCAGCAGATGATGTTGCTGCGGATTTACCTGCACTGAAGCCAGGAGATCAGGGCTTCCAGATTAACATGGCTGCCTGTATCAGGGCTTACAAGAAGAAAAAGGCTGAGAGTGAGTCCCTTAAAGCCCAAATAAAGAAAAAGAAGGGGAGTGCAGCAAGTTGACCAGCAGTGCCAGACCCAGAAAGAAGCAGGAGATTGCTGCCCTGCAGGAGAAGCTGGAGGAGCTGGAGCAGAAGTATCTCTCCTGGGGCAGAGGATTGGGCCTGTGAGGGAGGCCTTTGACAACCAGGACAAGTTTAAGAGAGGGAGGAGAGGAGGCAGAGGGACAAGGACCTGCCTGAAAATGAAACACCGCTCCATATCTGTATCATCCGTGATGAGAGTGCAGCCCCCTCCTCCAGGTACAGTGTCTCCCTGGCCCAATCCCTCTCCTTCCCAGAGTCCTGTGGCCCCCTTTCCCCTGGGCTACTCACTGAAATAAAGCCCTGGAGTCTCCCACCCTGAGGCCACACAAGTTGGTTTTCTCAGCGGATGAGATTGAGGACATTGATCCTAAAGAGAAAGTTAAAGCAAGAAAAAGTGTAAAAGCAAAGAAACCTCATTGTTTGTATTTTGCAGAGGAGGATTTCCCTGTATTACCGGCTCCTGCAGGCCCGCTCCTGCTACTCAAGGGGCCCCCCCAGGTAAGCCTGTTACCTCTGTTACTGTGGGTGCCCTGTCTGCCTCTGCCCCCCCGCACCCTTGTTCCCTGGCCTCTGGCAGCCCCCCCTGTGGTCTGATGGAAACTGGAAATGTGTCTCTAAACCATTTACCTTGCTGAGAGCTCTGGAAAAGGCATCATTGCATGTACTGTTATTCCTTCTGTGCTGTCACATCCAGCCCTGTATACACAGGTGCCTACAACTCCCAGCATCCCCTCTAGTCCACTGACACTGGGAAAAGCAAGACTTTGGTTTTTGCGGGAAAATTAAGCCAGGTAAATCTTTGCCCACATCTCCATGATCCCCCTCTGGTTCCTTTGAGGCTACCGAGAACTATGCCATATGCCCCCCAGGCATCATTGCATGTACTGTTATTCCTTCTGTGCTGTCACATCCAGCCATGTATACAGAGGTGCCTACAACTCCCAGCATCCCCTCTAGTCCTACTGACACTGGGAAAAGCAAGACTGTTAGTTTTGGCGGGAAAATTAAGCCAGGTGAATTTTTGCCTACATCTCCCATGATCCCCTCTGATTCCTTTGAGGCTACTGAGAACTCTGCCATTTGCACCCATAACAACATTCCACGTACTGTTGTTCCTTCTGTGCTGTCACATCAGGATGCAGCCCAGTATACAAAGGTGCCTAACAACTCCCATCATCCCCTCTGAGGCGGTTAACCCAGCAGGGAACTGTATTTGACCAGTTTGAGGATGCAGTTGACATCAGGGAGGTTTCTGGTAAGAAAGGAAGCTTGTTTTTCATCAGTGCCTACAACTCCCATCATCCTCTCCTGTTCTGTTATAAAGACAGTGGAAGGGTCAGTTTGAGATGCCGCTGACATCGGGGGAGAAGAGGTCTCTGACAGGAAAGTGTCTTCATCTCCCATCATCATCTCCAGTCCAGCTGCCAGGGACAGTGAGCCGTCGGTCTGAGGGTGTCATTAGCACTGTGGGAAGGAGAACTCTGTGACAGGCAGCTCCGGAATATACTGACTACAACTCCCATGATTCCCTGTGGTGTATCGGATTTGGTTGCAATTCAGAAAGACACTGAAACCAGGGGTAGAGGAACTGTTTAAAAATACTTTTACAAAAAAATCTGTTACCTTGGTGGGTTCTGGGGAGTTTGTGGGTAAAGCACCTCCTAATGGTCAATCCTACTGCTTTGTCTCTTTCCCCTGAGCAGGGCACAGGTCTGTCCTTTACCCCCAGGTTATAATCATAAAGCCAAGCAACCTCCAGCCAATGAGGGGGCTCCAAAGGCTCCTGTTAATGTTGTATCTGTGGCTGATGGCAGTGCTGTAAGATCTGTGGGGTATGGCAGTGCCTGTACCCGAGTGCCCGGTATAATCTGTGCCCAACACTGTGCCTGTAAGATCTGTGGGGCTGAATCCTGTGGGGGGTATGGCTGTGCCTGTATCAGAGGTGCCCGGTATATCTGTGCCCAACACTGTGCCTGTAAGATCTGTGGGCTGAATCCTGTGGGAGGTATGGCTGCTGGTGTGGGTGAGCCTGTGCCCGAGGTGCCTGCTGAGCCTGGTGTATCTGTGCCCAAACACTGTGCCTGTAAGATCTGTGGGGCTGAATCCTGTGGGGTATGGCTGTGCCTGTATCAGAGGTTGCCCGGTATATCTGTGCCCAACACTGTGCCTGTAGATCTGTGGGGGGTATGGCAGTAAACTGTACCCAGGTGCCCGGTATATCTGTGCCCAACACTGTGCCGGTAAGATCTGTGGGGGTATGGCAGTAACTGTACCCGAGGTGCCCGTATATCTGGCCCAACACTGTGCCGTAAGATCTGTGGGGCTGAATCCTGTGGGGGGGAATGGCTGCTGGTGGTGGGTGAGCCTGTGCCCGAGGTGCCCTGCTGAGCCTGGTATAACTGTGCCCAACACTGTGGCCGTGAAATGCTGTGAGTGAGAGTGTGGGGGATTCTATGGTGAGAGAAAGACTGACTCCTGGCACTAGTCAGAGATCCTTTTGCTAATGTAACATCTACTGGTAGTTTTTCATCAAGGGGTCCTGTAAATCCTCTGTAAGAACAGCTGCAGGGGTCCCCCAGCACTTCCTGGTCCACTTGCTGGCCCGGGTCCATCCTCTAGTGGTGGGGTATGGGGGGTTACTCATCGGATGCGCCAGGCGCAAAAACGCAGTAAAACTGCAATGGATAAGTGAGGGCCCCCGCCTGGCAGGGACACTGTATAGAATAGGTGTTGGAACTGGGGTTGTGGCAGAGGATTTTCATATGTTTGTTCACAACACTGTTTTCAGAGATTATACCATCAGCTTTGTGAGGCTACAGGACCTTGACACCTTCTGGCCAATTACCAGGAAGGCTGAGGCGGAGGGTAAATGGGTCGGCTTTAAAACCAATTGTGGTCTCCAGACCGGGCATTGTGAAGGTCACCATACTTGTGGACAATGAGTCCATTCCCCTGCAGACCTGAGGGTTGGCTTAAAGAGGTACGGGGAGGTGTTAGGAGGAGTACAGAAAGACCTGGATGGAAGGGGTATTTGGTCAGGGGGTTGGCACGTCCGGTTTCGCCTACGTACCGTAGGGAATGTCACACAACACATCCCCAGCTCTGCTTACATTGGTAAAGACAGAGTTTACTGTTTCTACCCAGGCCAGCCCAGGCAGTGCTGGAAATGTGGCTCATCCAGGCACTTCAGTATGGACTGTGACAAGCTGAAGTGTGCCTTGTTGCCTTGGCTTTGGGCATATGGCTAAAGGATGCCCCAAAAGTATCAGGTGCAATCTTGCGGAGAACTTGGCCACGCATACAGTAAGTGCCCCTATGTCGTGGCAAAGTATTGAGGATGAGTTTCTTGAAGAAATGGTCATCCTGATTATGCCACCCCCCCCAGCTCAGCAGGCTCCTGTCAGAACTATAACTACCACTCCATCTGTACCCCAGGGGTACTACAGGGCCTCCCATGTGTAGGTCAACTCAGTCAGCCAATGTTGTAAGTCTTTGGGCTGCTTCCTCTACCCTTGCCCATCCCCTCCCTCATCCTCTCTCCATCACCAATCATCTTCTTCCCACCCATCCCCTCCCCCTCGCCAGTCTTCTTCCCACACATCCCTTCCCCCTCGCCAGTCTTCTTCCACCCATCCCTTCTTCCTCGCCAGTCTTCTTCCCACCCATCCCTTCTTCCTCGCCAGTCTTCTTCCCACCCATCCCTTCCTCCTCGCCAGTCTTCTTCCCACCCATCCCTTCCCCCTCGCCCAGTCTTCTTCCCACCTATCCCTTCCTCCTCGCCAGTCTTCTTCCCACCCATCCCTTCCCCTCGCCAGTCTTCTTCCCACCCATCCCTTCCTCCTCGCCAGTCTTCTTCCCACCCATCCCTTCCTCCTCGCCAGTCTTCTTCCCTTCGCCCATCTTCCCCCCCTCGTCCTTCCTCTCCTCTTCACCCATCTTCCCCCCTTGTCCTTCCTCTCCTCTCACCCATCTTCCCCCCCTCGTCCTTCCTCTCCTCTTCACCCATCTTCCCCCCCTCGTCCTTCCTCTCCTCTTCACCCATCTTCCCCCCCTCGTCCTTCCTCTCCTCTTTACCCATCCTCACCCTCTCGCTCTACTCGAAGTGTTCAGAGGGAAGAGGGCTGGTCTAAGGTGGGTAAGTCTAAGAAGGATAAGAAAAGGAGGGGTAAAATGAAGCTTGGAATGACCGAGGGGAGAGTAATGGCTGTGCCCCTTGCGGGAGAACAGGTTTGGGCCTTATGTTGGGCTGACCAAGTGGAGTTAGAGGAGGAGGAGAGCGGTTGGCTAATGAGCTTGGGGAGGATTCCCATGATGACAATAGTTCTTCTTCCTCTGGACCTCGAGGACATTCCTGTTGAGGAAGCAGAAAGGTTTCCCTTTGGGCTCTCAGCTAAGCGGGAGGGTTCTGATGATGACAGAAGGAACAAAAGAGGCAGGCGAAAGCCTCCAGAATTTAATCACTCTGTAAATGGCTGTCCCCCTCCAATTCGCTTTGCGACCATTAATGTCGCGAGTGTGAGGTCTGTAAGTGCAAGAGAATCGGCCTATTTTTTGTTCTCCCGAATTGAGGCAGAAGTTTTATTTTTGCAGGAGACCAGGCTATGTCATCTGGCCGATATACATAAAGCTAAAAAGAATGGAGTCACGGGTCCCTCCTATTGGTCTCTTTGCGGCCGAGCCTACAGTGGAGTGGCGGTCCTTTTTAAGACCGATAGGGTAACAATCAAACGGGTGATTGAAGTAGAGATGGGTCGTTGCATGGTCCTTGACGTCCTGCTGAACGGGCAAGATCTTCGCCTGATTAATATTTATGGTCCTCAGTCAACGGGGCGAGGAAGGACCTGTTTAGCAGGATTAAGCCCTTTCTTTTTACAGCCCAGTTGGTAGTTTTTGGCGGTGATTTTAACACCGTGACTAGGCGTATGGACAGGGGAAGTGCCGCAGGCCGACTGGGCTCTGATACTCCTTTCCTAAATAGCATAGTCAGAGAGGCCGGTCTTGTGGATGTGCACATTCGCCACTACCCAGACCGCACGGGGTTCACCTTCTATAGAGGTATATGTAGGAGTAGGATAGACAGGTTTTTTGTTAAAGAAGACTCTGTAACATCGCCCCCCGAGGTGATGGCTGTGGAGTTTTCTGATCACTGTATGTTGTTGGTTTCCCTGAATGTCTCTCAGACCCCTCAGAGGGGTAAGGGTTTATGGCGCTTAAATTCGGCCCTCCTGGGGGAGGAGTGGGTAAAAACAGTCTTTCAGGGACTTTTTTCAGGACCAGGAATCTTTAATAGATGTCTGCAGCAGTAAGGTTGAGTGGTGGGGAGATGGTCAAAAGAAGGATCGCAGGACTCTTTCGAGCCTAGCAAACAAAATACAAATTGATAAATATCGTGCCTATCTTGCCCTCAGGAGGAAGCTTGACAGACTGGTGTCTTGATGGCGGTGATCGTGGGGAGATTACCAGAGTTAAGGCTCTGATGAAGGAGTATCAGTATGACAGGTACTCTTCCCTGGTTCTGGAAAGGGATTATGGCCTTACCACTCACCTGACCCTTACCAGAACTGTAGGGGAAGCAGCTTCCCGCAAGTTTGTACATGGCTTGCGAAATGAGGCCGGGGTGCTTGAGACTTCGGTTCCAGGCATCCTAGGCGTTGTTGAAAACTATTATACTGGACTCTTGAAGGAACAAGAACTCAGCCCGGCTAGAATGTCTTCCTTCCTGGACGAGACTCCTATTCAGAAAGATAATGACATTCCTTTTGATGATTTGGTGGTGAGATTGAGGTTGATGAAGTCATGACGGCCATTGATAGCCTAAACCTTAAAAAGTCACCAGGGCCTGACGGTCTTACGGCCGAGTTTTATAAAGAGTTTTCGCGACGTCTTGGCACCTTGTCTCACGGAGATTTTTAATAGCTCCCTGGCCGAGGGTTTATCCCTCCCTCCATGAGACACTCAGCCTTAATCTTGCTCTCCAAGGGTTTGGATCAGTCCAGAATTGAGAACTGGCGCCCCATAGCCCTTCTCAATGTGGACAGGAAAATTTGGCAAAAGTGTTGTTTAATCGTCTCTTTCCTCTAGCGGAAAGATTACTTTCTCCCTCACAGCACTGCTCCTGGAAAGGCCGGAGCACCTTTTCTGCCGTCCTTGGCATCCGGGAGGCTTTGGAGCGGTGCAGGGCCTGTGAATGGGGGAAGTACCTGCTGGCGTTGGACCAGTCTAAGGCCTTTTGATAGAATCAACCACAAATATCTCTGGTTGCTCCTTCGCAGATACGGTCTCCCGGGGAGGTTTATTAATTGGCTTAAAGTTTTATATCGAAGGGCCGAAAGCTTCCCTCTTGTGAATGGCTGGTCTGGCGCGTTCCTTTTGGTCTCTTCTGGGTCAGGCAAGGTGGCCCCTTGAGCTCTCTGCTGTATGTCTTCGCCATAGATCCGTTTATTAGGCGGCTTGATGGTGATGCTTTGGCAGGAGTTCCCCTGGCACCTGGGAAGCCTTGAGGGTCGCTGCCTATGCCGACGATGTCACGGTCGTTGTGTCCAGTGGGGAGGAGGCAGATGCTGTGGCATTGATTGTGCAGGACTATTCAGAAGCTTCGGGTTCATTGATTACAGGAACAAGTGTGAAGCTTTCTGGATGGGGAAGGGAGATCCTGCCTTTGATCTTCCGGATGTCTTCCCTGTGGCCCAATCCAGAATTAAAATCCTTGGAATTGAATTTGGCCAGGGCGATTATGCCATCCCCAAATTGGGAGCAAAGTTGGAAACGGCATCTGCGTTGGTCAACCGATGGAAAGGGTTAAAAGTATACCTTAAGGCCAGAGGGTTGATTTGATCAAGACTTATCTGGTCCCAATTTTTCTTTACGTCAGCTATGTGTGCCTTTTGCCTCAGTCTTTCTATGGCAGGATTTGTTGTCTGTTTTTCCTACTTTTGTGGGGAAACAAAATGAACCTCATCAAGAGGAATGTCACCTACCTGCAAAGGAAGGAAGGGGCCTTAACATGCTAAACCCATTGTGTTCTTTGTGAAACAATTTTATTAAGTACAACTTCAGCAACCTCCTTCTGGAGGAAGCCTCCTTTGTGGGCAGATATCTTCAGGATTGGGTCTCTCCTTTTCTTGGGGAATGCATGAATGGCGGCTTGGTAAAGAGTATGCGAATCCGGCACGGCCCTGTCCCGCCTTATGTTGCAGGGGTTCTGAAAGCTATGCGGCGATGGTGCATTACTGTGGGTGAAGTCAAGTCCTCTACTAGGAAGGAGATCGATAGGAGGGTCTTGAGATCCTACTTTTATGCACCATTGGCCCTGAAAGATTGCCCAGACGAAGTAATGAGAGTAGGGCTCTCCTTAGTGAACTCTCCCAGGATTCCATCCAAGTTCAGGGATATCGCCTGGCGCTCCTTCCATGGGAAACTTTATGTTAGTGGGAACGTGAAGGCACAAGTGCACCGATGACCGTGACTGTCCACGGGAGGAATGCTCTGGGAAGGGTGGAGACCATGGACCACTTCCTGCTTCATTGTCCCTTTAACATTGAAGTATACAAAGAAGTGTCTAATGCCTTGGGCATTCCCTGCCTCTCTGGTTTAGATTACCAGGAGTGGGCCTACGGGGGCATTCAGGTGTCACCAGGGTTTTGATTTGAGCACACTTTTTCTAGTTAGTTCTGTCGTCCGCTTTTACACTTGGAATGCACGGTGTCAGGTTCCCATTAGGCACAAAGTTCTCCCCTGTTCAGAGGTGGGGGTTCCATACTGGGTGAGCTTTGGGAAGATTCGCTCTTTTGAGAGGGCAGAGGATGGATGCGGCACGGTGGGCGTCTTTATGGCGCGGGTTTTGTTTTCGGCCTCCTTGAAAACCCTTTATCCACTTGGCCCTTTCTGATTGGCCTCTCTGTGTGGGCTGGTCTCTCCCACTCCCTTTTAGATTTTTTTAATTCCTCAGAGATTTTTTATGATTTGGGCTCGTGCTGTTTAGGTGGTAACCTGCGTCTTTGTCTTTCTGTCCTTAGGGTTGGGGTAGGTTTTTGTTTTGAGAGGAAATACTGCGGAATTGTATACATGTAAATATATGCTAAGTTTTAACTTCTGTTTATATTTATGGAATTTGTTTTATTTTAAACAGAATATTTGTTTTGTGTTTGTAATTATTTTGTTGTTATTAAGTTGCTTGTTTTCAATAAAAAATTAGCAGATAAATACAGTGCCAATTCCATGTATAATACCCCAGAACCCACAGCAGATAAATACAGTGCCAATTCCATGTATAATACCCCAGAACCCACAGCGGGATAAATACAGTGCCAATTCCATGTATAATACCCCAGAACCCACAGCAGATAAATACAGTGCCCAATTCCATGTATAATACCCCAGAACCCACAGCAGATAAATACAGTGCCAATTCCATGTATAATACCCCAGAACCCACGGCAGATAAATACAGTGCCAATTCCATGTATAATACCCCAGAACCCACAGCAGGATAAATACAGTGCCAATTCCATGTATTAATACCCCAGAACCCACAGCAGATAAATACAGCGCCAATTCCATGTATAATACCCCAGAACCCACAGCAGATAAATACAGCGCCAATTCCATGTATAATACCCCAGAACCCACAGCAGGATAAATACAGTGCCAATTCCATGTATAATACCCAGAACCCACAGCAGATAAATACAGCGCCAATTCCATGTATAATACCCCAGAACCCACAGCGGGATAAATACAGCGCCAATTCCATGTATAATACCCAGAACCCACAGCGGATAAATACAGTGCCAATTCCATGTATAATACCCCAGAACCCACAGCGGGATAAATACAGTGCCAATTCATGTATGATACCGAACCCACAGACCCACAGCAGGATAAATACAGTGCCAATTCATGTATAATACCCCAGAACCCACAGCAGATAAATACAGTGCCAATTCCATGTATAATACCCCAGAACCCACAGCAGATAAATACAGTGCCAATTCCATGTATAATACCCCAGAACCACAGCAGATAAATACAGTGCCAATTCCATGTATAATACCCCAGAACCCACAGCAGGATAAATACAGTGCCAATTCCATGTATAATACCCAGAACCACAGCAGATAAATACAGTGCCAATTCCATGTATAATACCCCAGAACCCACAGCGGATAAATACAGTGCCAATTCCATGTATAATACCCCAGAACCCACAGCAGATAAATACAGTGCCAATTCCATGTATAAACCCCAGAACCCACAGCAGATAAATACATGTATAATACCCCAGAACCCACAGCAGGATAAATACAGTGCCAATTCCATGTATAATACCCAGAACCCACAGCAGGATAAATACAGTGCCAATTCCATGTTAATACCCCAGAACCCACAGCGGGATAAATACAGCGCCAATTCCATGTATAATACCCCAGAACCCACAGCAGATAAATACAGTGCCAATTCCATGTATAATACCCCAGAACCCACAGCAGATAAATACAGTGCCAATTCCGTGTATAATACCCCAGAACCCACGGCAGGATAAATACAGTGCCAATTCCATGTATAATACCCCAGAACCCACAGCGGGATAAATACAGTGCCAATTCCATGTATAATACCCCAGAACCCACAGCAGAATAAATACAGCGCCAATTCCATGTATAATACCCCAGAACCCACAGCAGATAAATACAGTGCCAATTCCATGTATAAACCCCAGAACCCACAGCGGGATAAATACAGTGCCAATTCCATGTATAATACCCCAGAACCCACAGCAGATAAATACAGCGCCAATTCCATGTATAATACCCCAGAACCCACAGCAGGATAAAACAGTGCCAATTCCATGTATAATACCCCCCAGAACCCACAGCAGATAAATACAGGCCAATTCCATGTATAATACCCCAGAACCCACAGCAGATAAATACAGCGCCAATTCCATGTATAATACCCCAGAACCCACGGCAGGATAAATACAGCGCCAATTCCATGTATAATACCCCAGAACCCACAGCAGGATAAATACAGCGCCAATTCCATGTATAATACCCCAGAACCCACGGCAGATAAATACAGCGCCAATTCCATGTATAATACACCAGAACCCACGGCAGGATAAATACAGTGCCAATTCCATGTATAATACCCCAGAACCCACAGCAGGATAAATACAGTGCCAATTCCATGTATAATACCCAGAACCCACAGGCAGGATAAATACAGTGCCAATTCCATGTATAATACCCCAGAACCCACACCAGATAAATACAGTGCCAATTCCATGTATAATACCCCAGAACCCACAGCAGGATAAATACAGTACCAATTCCATGTATAATACCCCAGAACCACAGCAGGATAAATACAGTGCCAATTCCATGTATAATACCCAGAACCCACAGCAGGATAAATACTGCCATCCATGTATAATACCCCAGACCCACAGCAGGATAAATACAGTGCCAATTCCATGTATAATACCCCAGAACCCACAGCAGATAAATACAGTGCCAATTCATGTATAATACCCCAGAACCCACAGCAGGATAATACAAGTGCCAATTCCATGTATAATACCCCAGAACCCACAGCAGGATAAATACAGTGCCAATTCCATGTATAATACCCCAGAACCCACAGCAGATAAATACAGTGCCAATTCCATGTATAATACCCAGAACCCACAGCAGGATAAATACAGTGCCAATTCCATGTATAATACCCCAGAACCCACAGCAGGATAAATACAGTGCCAATTCCATGTATAATACCCCAGAACCCACAGCAGGATAAATACAGTGCCAATTCCATGTATAATACCCCAGAACCCACAGCAGGATAAATACAGTGCCAATTCCATGTATAATACCCCAGAACCCACAGCAGGATAAATACAGTGCCAATTCCATGTATAATACCCCAGAACCCACAGCAGGATAAATACAGTGCCAAATTCCATGTATAATACCCCAGAACCCAACAGCAGGATAAATACAGTGCCAATTCCATGTATAATACCCCAGAACCCACAGCAGGATAAATACAGTGCCAATTCCATGTTATAATACCCCAGAACCCACAGCAGATAAATACAGTGCCAATTCCATGTTAATACCCCAGAACCCACAGCAGGATAAAATACAGGGGCCAATTCCATGTATAATACCCCAGAACCCACAGCAGGATAAATACAGTGCCAATTCCGTGTATAATACCCCCAGAACCCACAGCAGATAAATACAGTGCCAATTCCATGTATAATACCCCAGAACCCACAGCAGATAAATACAGTGCAATTCCATGTATAATACCCCAGAACCCACAGCAGATAAATACAGTACCAATTCCATGTATAATACCCAGAACCCACAGCGGATAAATACAGTGCCAATTCCATGTATAATACCCCAGAACCCACAGCGGGATAAATACAGTGCCAATTCCATGTATAATACCCCAGAACCCACAGCGGGATAAATACAGTGCCAATTCCATGTATAATACCCCAGAACCCACAGCAGATAAATACAGTGCCAATTCCATGTATAATTCCCCAGAACCACAGCAGATAAATACAGTGCCAATTCCATGTATAATACCCCAGAACCCACAGCAGATAAATACAGTGCCAATTCCATGTATAATACCCAGAACCCACAGCAGATAAATACAGTGCCAATTCCATGTATAATACCCCAGAACCCACAGCAGATAAATACAGTGCCAATTCCATGTATAATACCCAGAACCCACAGCAGGATAAATACAGTGCCAATTCCATGTATAATACCCCAGAACCCACAGCAGATAAATACAGTGCCAATTCCATGTATAATACCCAGAACCACAGCGGATAAATACAGTGCCAATTCCATGTATAATACCCCCAGAACCCACAGCGGATAAATACAGTGCCAATTCCATGTATAATACCCAGAACCCACAGCAGATAAATACAGTGCCAATTCCATGTATAATACCCCAGAACCCACAGCAGATAAATACAGTGCCAATTCCATGTATAATACCCCCAGAACCACAGCAGGATAAATACAGTGCAGATTCCATGTATAATACCCCAGAACCCACAGCAGGATAAATACAGTGCCAATTCCATGTTAATACCCCAGAACCCACAGCAGATAAATACAGCGCCAATTCCATGTATAATACCCAGAACCCACAGCAGATAAATACAGCGCCAATTCCATGTATAATACCCCAGAACCACAGCAGGATAAATACAGTGGCCAATTCCATGTATAATACCCCAGAACCCACAGCAGATAAATACAGCGCCAATTCCATGTATAATACCCCAGAACCCACAGCAGATAAATACAGCGCCAATTCCATGTATAATACCCCAGAACCCACAGCAGGGATAAATACAGTGCCAATTCCATGTATAATACCCCAGAACCCACAGCAGATAAATACAGCGCCAATTCCATGTATAATACCCCAGAACCCACGGCAGATAAATAAAGCCCCAATTCCATGTATAATACCCCAGAACCCACGGCAGATAAATACAGTGCCAATTCCATGTATAATACCCCAGAACCCACAGCAGGATAAATACAGTGCCAATTCCATGTATAATATCCCAGAACCCACAGCAGGATAAATACAGCGCCAATTCCATGTATAATACCCCAGAACCCACAGCAGATAAATACAGTGCCAATTCCATGTATAATACCCCAGAACCCACAGCAGATAAATACAGTGCCAATTCCATGTATAATACCCAGAACCCACAGCAGATAAATACAGTGCCAATTCCGTGTATAATACCCCAAACCCACAGCAGGATAAATACAGGGGCAATTCCATGTATAATACCCCAGAACCCACAGCAAGATAAATACAGTGCCAAATTCCATGTATAATACCCCAGAACCCACAGCAGATAAAATACAGTACCAATTCCATGTATAATACCCCAGAACCCACAGCAGGATAAATACAGCGCCAATTCCATGTATAATACCCCAGAACCCACAGCAGGATAAATACAGCGCCAATTCCATGTATAATACCCCAGAACCCACAGCGGGATAAATACAGCTGCCAATTCCATGTATAATACCCCAAGAACCCACAGCGGGATAAATACAGTGCCAATTCCATGTATAATACCCCAGAACCCACAGCAGATAAATACAGTGCCAATTCCATGTATAATACCCCAGAACCCACAGCAGGATAAATACAGTGCCAATTCCATGTTATAATACCCCAGAACCCACAGCGGGATAAATACAGTGCCAATTCCGATGTATAATACCCCCAGAACCCACAGCGGGATAAATACAGTGCCAATTCCATGTATAATCCACCCACAGGAATAATACGGCCATCATGTAACCCCGACCACAGCAGATAAATACAGTGCCAATTCCATGTTAATACCCCAGAACCCACAGGCGGGATAAATACAGTGCCAATTCCATGTATAATACCCCAGAACCCACAGCGGAATAATACAGTGCCAATTCCCATGTATAAATACCCCAGAACCACAGCAGATAAATACCAGTGCCAATTCCATGTATAATACCCCAGAACCCACAGCGATAAATACAGTGCCAATTCCATGTATAATACCCCAGAACCCACAGCAGATAAATACAGTGCCAATTCCAATGTATAATACCCCAGAACCCACAGCAGATAAATACAGTGCCAATTCCATGTATAATACCCCAGAAACCCACAGCAGGATAAATACAGTGCCAATTCTCATGTATAATACCCCAGAACCCACAGCAGATAAATACAGTGCCAATTCCATGTATAATACCCCAGAACCCACAGCAGATAAATACAGTGGCAATTTCCATGTATAATACCCCAGAACCCACAGCAGGATAAATACAGTGCCAATTCCATGTATAATACCCCAGAACCCACAGCAGATAAATACAGTGCCAATTCCATGTATAATAGGTGCAGTGGATGAAAAGGATGTAATACACAGAGAAAAATGTTAATGGAAATAAAGTTACAGAAAGTAAGAAACAATTTGGATAAGGGCACAATAAAAACATAAAGGGAGGTGGGTTCTATGAGGAGAGGTAAGTACAATAAATCAGGCAGTTCCACCCTTTACAGGCAGTTGCTATGGCTTATAAAGGTGCGCTCCCTAGTGACAGTATCTGGTACTGCAGCTCCTAAATCCTGTTTCCAGTCAGCAAAACTCACACAATATGGGGCAGAAATGTCAGACAATTATGAGAAACCATTGCAGCTGCCTGTAGGAGACTGTTGGCCCCGGCCTGAGGAGAAAGATACCGCCATGCAGTTGGTCAGGCCAAGCCATAGCCGGAGGCTCAAAGCCCTGTCACAGGGAGAGACAAAGGAAATTAGTAGCGGTCATGTGACGTGTAGGCGGGGCAGCCATTGGGCAGGTACGGGAGGGGCGGGGCTAGCAAGGGTCAGCGTTAGACTGGGCGTTCCCGCTAGCTACCTGCAGACCCCGCCTCCGTTACCATGGCACCCCGAGAAGCATGGCTGCCCGCACTGAGGTTCCAGGATGCAGCGCGAAGGACACGTCACGTAGGCGGAGCCGGGCCTGTGGGACTGAAGCTGCTGTGAGCCCGGGGGTCCGACCTGAGAGGCCGGGGCCTCGGGAAGCGAAGAACGGAGCGGAGGTAGGTAAGTAGATGAGTGTATATAGGGGGGTGTGTATAGGAATGTATTTCTGTGTGCATGTGGGGGTACAGATATCACTATAGGATCTGTATAGACCCCCACAGACATATCCCTCTATCCCCCCCATACGCGCCTATCCCTGGGCCTCTATCCCCCCCATACGCGCCTATCCCTGGGCCTCTATCCCCCCATACGCGCCTATCCTGGGCCTCTATCCCCCCCATAACGCGCCTATCCCTGGGCCTCTATCCCCCCCACTACGCGCCTATCCCTGGGCCTCTATCCCCCCCATACGCGCCTATCCCTGGGCCTCTATCCCCCCCATACGCGCCTATCCCTGGGCCTCTATCCCCCCCATACGCGCCTATCCCTGGGCCTCTATCCCCCCCATACGCGCCTATCCCTGGGCCTCTATCCCCCCATACGCGCCTATCCCTGGGCCTCTATCCCCCCATACGCGCCTATCCCTGGGCCTCTATCCCCCCCATACGCGCCTATCCCTGGGCCTCTATCCCCCCCATACGCGCCTATCCCTGGGCCTCTATCCCCCCGCATACGCGCCTATCCCTGGGCCTCTATCCCCCCTCATACGCGCCTATCCCTGGGCCTCTATCCCCCCATACGCGCCTATCCCTGGGCCTCTATCCCCCCCATACGCGCCTATCCTGGGCCTCTATCCCCCCATACGCGCCTATCCCTGGGCCTCTATCCCCCCGCCCTATCCTGAGGCTCTATCCCCCCCCATACGCGCCTATCCCTGGGCCTCTATCCCCCCATACGCGCCTATCCTGGCCTTATCCCCCCCAACGCGCCTATCCCTGGGCCTCTATCCCCCCCAATACGCGCCTATCCCTGGGCTTATCCCCCCATACGCGCCTATCCCTGGGCCTCTATCCCCCCCATACGCGCCTATCCCTGGGCCTATATCCCCCCATACGCGCCTATCCCTGGGCCTCTATCCCCCCCATACGCGCCTATCCCTGGGCCTCTATCCCCCCATACGCGCCTATCCCTGGGCCTCTATCCCCCCATACGCGCCTATCCCTGGGCCTCTATCCCCCCCATACGCGCCTATCCCTGGGCTCTAATCCCCCCCATACGCGCCTATCCCTGGGGCCTCTATCCCCCCCATACGCGCCTATCCCTGGGCCTCTATCCCCCCCCATACGCGCCTATCCCTGGGCCTCTATCCCCCCATACGCGCCTATCCTGAGGCCTCTATCCCCCCCATACGCGCCTATCCCTGGCTCTATCCCCCCCATACGCGCCTATCCCTGGGCCCTATCCCCCCCATACGCGCCTATCCCTGGGCCTCTATCCCCCCCATACGCGCCTATCCCTGGGCCTCTATCCCCCCATACGCGCCTATCCCTGGGCCTCTATCCCCCCCCATACGCGCCTATCCCTGGGCTATATCCCCCCATACAGCGCCTATCCCTGGGCCTCTATCCCCCCCATACGCGCCTATCCCTGGGCCTCTATCCCCCCATACGCGCCTATCCCTGGGCCTCTATCCCCCACCGCCCCCGGCCATACCGCCCCGCCTATCCCTGGGCCTCTATCCCCCCCACGCGCCTATCCCTGGGCCTCTATCCCCCCCACACGCGCCTATCCCTGGGCCTATATCCCCCCCCCCATACGCGCCTATCCCTGGGCCTCTATCCCCCCCACACGCGCCTATCCCTGGGCCTATATCCCCTCAACAAGTGCCTATTGCTGAGCCTATATCCCCCCCCCATACATACACATAGACGCCCCCACTGAGCTTCACATACTTGCACAGTTGCCATAGATGTAGTATGTTGGTAGGGGTAAGTGTATGTGTAGGGGTATCGGGCTGGGGCTGTTTATGTGCATGAGAGGTATATAGGGTCTGATCCAGAAGTGGGAAGTGAGAGGTTCAGGGAACCCAGAAAGATTTCAGACACAACTGGCAGTGATATTTACTGTGAGGCAAAGAAAGGAAGAGCCACAGGCAACTAAATGCCAGGCTTCCCTGTCCCCTCCTCAGGGTCGGCACTAGGAACGGGCAAAACCTGCCTAGGGTGTAACAGTGGGGGGGCGGTGGGCAGGGCACCTCTTATTTTACCTACCCCTAGTTCCGGGCCCTTTCCTCCAACTGTATCACCCCCCAACAGTTCTGCCCCCCATGTGTGAGCAACAAGCTGGGTTGCCTAGGGTCCCTGCCTGCACCTGGGGGCAGATACACGGGGCAGATTCTTGCCCAATAATGCCTGTTCACTCATTTCGGGCTGGAATCTGCTCTGTGTGTTTGCACCCCAGCCGAGGCAAAGACTCTGGGGCAGACCAAAAAGGAGGTAGGTGCCCGCGTGGGGGGGGGGCTGCCTGGGGTCACTCAGTACAACAGAAACAAACTTGGGCCTCAGGTTTGTAGTGATCTGTACAATTCCTTCATGTGTGGGGGGGGATTGTGTGAGACCCTGCCAGCTGATTGCTAGCCTGAGGATCAAGAGCTCTGCTTATTCATGTTGCCTTTAGTTACCCTTTAATTCATTAGTATGATTAAAGGGTAACTAAAGCTATGATCTGCTGTCTCTGCCCGTGTAATGGCATCTGTGCCAACTGTGCAGGGCTGGAGCTCAGGTGAGTGGGTATTTATAGCAGACCTACTATAGGGTGGGCATGGGTACCCACCGGTTGTACAGCTCCCAGCTCGCCATTGGAAACCCGAGGTTGCAGGGAGTTGCAGCTCGCCATACGTAGGGCTGCTCGTTGCCCCTGACTCTGCCCTTTCCATCTTTACAGGGAAATGATAATATTACAAACCCAGGCGGCACTTAGAGGCAGAAATGGGCACTTTATCACTCGGATCCCCGGCGATGGCGTTAATTCTGCCGCGGCCCATTGGAGGGACAATAAAAGCCGCGCTCGGCGCTGCCAACTCCAACACTTTCATTTATTAACTTCATTTTAACTACAGCGGCGAACTTGCCCTTTCCCTGTAATTACGGGAGGGATCACAGCTTTGTGATATGAACGCAATATCTCCCAATGTGCCTGTAATTGGCTCTGCGCATTAAAGGGGAAGTAAAGCCATACATATCGCTGTGGTCTCCCCTGTACTAAACTCCAAGTACCTTGTGCCCATCACCAGCTGTCACGTAGCTCTGTTTCTTATCCTTAGGTTCCTAGCTGTTTGTGAACTACAACTCCCAGCATTCTTTTTACCCCTTGATTGAACAATGGGAGTTATAGTCCAGCAATATCTAGTTAACAAGGTTAACAATGAACTAAAGCCTAACCATAAATATACTATACCCAACCCTGAGGTACAGCAGCCCCATAGCAGCATTGCCCTCCAGCTGCTTCCCATCTTGGATCTTGTTCAGCCATCTTGTGAGTCAGTGGCACCGCCCATGCTCAGTGGGCTCTGGGCTAAGAAGCTAAGCTTAGGGGGCGTGGGAAATCATCAAGCAGAAAGTGGGGGTTACATCTGTCATAGAAGCTGATGCTACAGGGCCGGCTATGGATCAGTTCTGATGCAGACTGCACTGGTTTCTGTGCTGCAATGTAAAGTGAAACTAATCAATCAGCCTTGTATTATATATATATATATATATATTATACAGTGGCTTGCAAAAGTATTCAGCCCCCTTGAACTTTTCCACATTTTGTCACATTACAGCCACAAACATGAATCAATTTTATTGGAATTCCACGTGAAAGCCCAATACAAAGTGGGGTACACGTGAGAAGTGGAAGGAAAATCATACATGATTCCAAACATTTTTTACAAATAAATAACCGCAAAGTGGGGTGTGCGTAATTATTCAGCCCCCTTTGGTCTGAGTGCAGTCAGTTGCCCATAGACATTGCCTGATGAGTGCTAATGACTAAATAGAGTGCCCCTGTGTGTAATCTAATGTCAGTACAAATACAGCTGCTCTGTGACGGCCTCAGAGGTTGCTAAGGGAATATTGGGAGCAACAACACCATGAAGCCCAAAGAACACACCAGACAGGTCAGGGATAAAGTTATTGAGAAATATAAAGCAGGCTTAGGCTACAAACAGATTCCCAAAGCCTTGAACCTCCCACGGAGCCCTGTTCCACCGATCATTCAGAAATGGCAGGAGTATGGCACAACTGTAACCCTACCCAGGCACGGCCGCCCCTAAACTCACAGGCCCAACAAGCGCTGATCAGAAATGCAGCCAAGGGGCCCATGGTGACTCTGGGGGGGCTGCAGAGATCTACAGCTCAGGGGGGGAATCTGTCCATAGGCAACTATTAGTCGGGCACTGCACAAAGTTGGCCTTTATGGGAGAGGGGCAAGAAGAAAGCCATTGTTAACAGAAAACCATAAGAAGTCCCGTTTGCAGTTTGCCACAAGCCATGTGGGGGGGGGGGGGGCAGCAAACATGTGGGAGAAGGGGCTCTGGTCAGATGAGATCAAAATGGAACTTTCTGGCCAAAATGCAAATGCCCATCACTCTGAACCCACCATCCCCACTGTCACATATGGGGGGGCAGCATCATGCTCTGGGGGGGCTTCTCTTCAGCAGGGACAGGGAAGCTGCTCAGAGTTGATGGGAAGATGGATGGAGCCAAATACAGGGCAATCTTGGAAGAAAACCTCTTGGAGTCTGCAAAAGACTTGAGACTGGGGCGGAGGTTCCCCTTCCAGCAGGGCAACGACCCTAAACATAAAGCCAGGGCAACAATGGGTTAAACCCAAACATATCCATGTGTTAGACTGGCCCAGTCACAGCCCAGATCTAAATCCAATGGAGAATCTGTGGCAAGATCTGAAACTGCTGTTCCCAAAGGCTGACCATCTAATCTGACTGAGCTGGAGCTGTTTTGCAAAGAAGAATGGGCAAGGATTTCAGTCTGTAGATGGGCAAAGCGGGTAGAGACATACCCTAAAGCCTGGCAGCTGGAATTGCAGCAAAAGGTGGTTCTACAGAGTATTGACTCAGGGGGCTGAAAAATTACGCACACCCCACTTTGCAGTTATTTATTTGTAAAAAATGTTTGGAATCATGTATGATTTTCCTTCCACTTCTCACGTGTACCCCACTTTGTATTGGGCTTTCACGTGGAATTCCAATAAAATTGATTCATGTTTGTGGCTGTAATGTGACAAAATGTGGGAAAGTTCAAGGGGGCCGAATACTTTTGTAAGCCACTGTATGTATATATATATATATATATATATATGTATATAAACAAGCAGAGTACCGCACACAAAGGGACTTAATGAAAACAAAAAAGGTTTATTGGAAAAATCCGACGTTTCGAGCACTAAACTGTGCTCTTCCTCAGGGACAAACCAAAACTTTTGGTTTGTCCCTGAGGAAGAGCACAGTTTAGTGCTCGAAACGTCGGATTTTTCCAATAAACCTTTTTTGTTTTCATAAAGTCCCTTTGTGTGCGGTACTCTGCTTGTTTATTGAATTGTTTGACCAGCACCGAGGGCAGTTGTTTTTTGCTCAGAGGGTGTGCTCCTCTCTGTTCTTGTATGTATATATATATATATATATATAAATTATTTATACTTATTGTGAGTGAGCCCCTACATATGGGGAGGTACTGTGGGGTTTGTACATATTTTATATACAGACCCACCCCACTCGTGTGTGTGTGTGTATATATATATATATATTATATAATGTGGCTGTCGCTGTTGTGTCTCTCATTAGCAAACAGACCTAATGAAGTCCCTATTTCACACTGGCAGCTTAATTACTCTCCCTGCTGTGACATTTTAGCAGCCAGCTTTCTATTCATTAATTGTAAAACGTCCAACAGTATAAAGTAGATAAACAAGATTAAATGTAGGATTAAATGACAGTGGCATAAATACAGCGGGAACAGGGGGTATGAGTATAGGTCTGCCTGGCACCAGTGGGGGCACTTTGCTGAGACCGTGGTTATACCCCCCCACCCTGAGTATTTGAAAGGGCAGCAGTGACAGATGGAGAAGGGTATTTTGAAATTCACCATTCTCACTGAGCACTCCATGCAAATAGGATCTGTGCCACTGTGACAGAATGCTCTGTTATACAGATAGCTAGAATCTCAGCCATAGAGCAGGGCAGGACTGCTGCTTACAATGGGGGGATCAGATAGGATCTGTGCCACTGTGACAGAATGCTCTGTTATACAGATAGCTAGAATCTCAGCCATAAAGCAGGGCAGGACTGCTGCTTACAATGGGGGGGATAGGATCTGTGCCACTGTGACAGAATGCTCTGTTATACAGATAGCTAGAATCTCAGCCATAAAGCAGGGCAGGACTGCTGCTTACAATGGGGGGATCAGATAGGATCTGTGCCACTGTGACAGAATGCTCTGTTATACAGATAGCTAGAATCTCAGCCATAAAGCAGGGCAGGACTGCTGCTTACAATGGGGGGATCAGATAGGATCTGTGCCACTGTGACAGAATGCTCTGTTATACAGATAGCTAGAATCTCAGCCATAAAGCAGGGCAGGACTGCTGCTTACAATGGGGGGATCAGATAGGATCTGTGCCACTGTGACAGAATGCTCTGTTATACAGATAGCTAGAATCTCAGCCATAAAGCAGGGCAGGACTGCTGCTTACAATGGGGGGGATCAGATAGGATCTGTGCCACTGTGACAGAATGCTCTGTTATACAGATAGCTAGAATCTCAGCCATAAAGCAGGGCAGGACTGCTGCTTACAATGGGGGGATCAGATAGGATCTGTGCCACTGTGACAGAATGCTCTGTTATACAGATAGCTAGAATCTCAGCCATAAAGCAGGGCAGGACTGCTGCTTACAATGGGGGGATCAGATAGGATCTGTGCCACTGTGACAGAATGCTCTGTTATACAGATAGCTAGAATCTCAGCCATAAAGCAGGGCAGGACTGCTGCTTACAATGGGGGGGGATCAGATAGGATCTGTGCCACTGTGACAGAATGCTCTGTTATACAGATAGCTAGAATCTCAGCCATAAAGCAGGGCAGGACTGCTGCTTACAATGGGGGGATCAGATAGGATCTGTGCCACTGTGACAGAATGCTCTGTTATACAGATAGCTAGAATCTCAGCCATAAAGCAGGGCAGGACTGCTGCTTACAATGGGGGGATCAGATAGGATCTGTGCCACTGTGACAGAATGCTCTGTTATACAGATAGCTAGAATCTCAGCCATAAAGCAGGGCAGGACTGCTGCTTACAATGGGGGGGGGGATCAGATAGGATCTGTGCCACTGTGACAGAATGCTCTGTTATACAGATAGCTAGAATCTCAGCCATAAAGCAGGGCAGGACTGCTGCTGCTATAAATGCCCCAGTGGCTTTGTATTATGTTACTTTGTGTGAATGCTTTGTGAGACCCCATTGTGCCCATAGTAATGGGGGTATAAATGCATATAAAGCCCCCCATGAGCCTGTGTATAGGGGCAGGACACATATGTTTGGGGGGGGGGTGAATATATAATAACAAGGTACTGAGTGTATCTGTGTGTATATCAGCTCGCCATTCCGGGAGATGTCACTCATCCATTTCGCTTCGGTGGTGCGTGTAAGAGACGGGCTCCCACTCTCCGCCTCAACCGACCATGAACAGAACACGTCCGTGCAAGAGACCAAGAAATACCTGAAAGTGCTTTCCAAAAAGCTGGAGCAGCTTCCTGATAGGTGCACACTGAGGAGAGGGCCCCATAATGTCCAGTAAGTAATTGGGGTGCTGCGTGGGTGCCGGGCATGTAATAGGGTTCCCTCTGGGTGGGCAAGAGAGCAGGGTCTGAGTGTGTAAGGAAGTAAAGGGTAAATCTGAGCAACCAATCAAGTTTTTTTTTTTTCCTTTTAAAGGGGAACTAAAGCTTAAAGGAATACTGTTATGGCCAAACCTGTTTGTTACAAACCCATCAGTTATTAGAGCTTCTCCAGCAGAATCCTGCATTGTAATCTGTTTTCCCATGGGGCTAGCCATATTCTTCATTTCCCAGGGTGCCACAGCCATGTGACCTGTGCTCTGATAAACTTCACTCACACTTTACTGCTGCGCTGCAAGTTGGAGTGATATTCCCACCCCCCACCCTCAGCAGCCAATCAGCAGAACAATGTGAAGTAGGAGAAACAATAAGTTGGTACAGGGGGTGGGGATATCACTCCAACTTGCAGCGCAGCAGTAAAGTGTGCCTGAGTCTGAGCTTTCAGCCAGCGCTACACATTAGAACTGCTTTCAGCTAACCTATTGTTTCTCCTACTCCCATGTAACTGGAGGAGTCCCAAGCCGGACTTGGATTTCTTACTATTGAGTGCTATTCTGATACCTACTGGGAGCTGCTATCTTGCTCCCTTCCCATTGTTCTGCTGATTGGCTGCTGGGGGTGAGGGGGGGGGGATATCACGCCAACTTGCAGCGCAGCAGTAAAGTGTGACAGTTTAGCAGAGAACACAACACAGGACACAACGCACGCACTCACGCTCCCCTAATGAAGAGCAGATGGTGGATCTGACATGGAGCTTGTGCCGTCTCTCCCTCCCCAACAATATCCTGGAATTATTGTATTTTTCATGGGGAAGGTCCTGGAATGGGTTAAGGAGAAGGGCAGATACATTTGTAGATGAATAGCCCTGTCAATGGTATTTATGTATAAACAATTAAATCCCTTTTCCTTATCCAAATCCACGGTTGCTAGGGTGAGGTAGCCTATCAACCAGATAGCAGTATATAAAACACATAGCTCCCTGTATCCTTGTCTATATATTATTGAAAGTCATTTTTTTTTTTTAACTTCCCCTTTAAACCTTTGTCATTGATTAATCCTTATTCCGACCTTACGGGAATTTATCCGCAATCGGATAACGATGATTTTATTCATTATTTGCAGTTGGTTTCTGCCCTTTCCCAGAGCGCTGGCAGTAATATTCCTATTAAATACCATTTTTGGATAATACCCCGACTCCCGGCGACCTCCCTCCCTCTCTCATTGATCGGATTTGTTGTTTCTTTCATATTGATTTCCTAACGAGATCTGTAGCACTAATTCCATTAGCTCCCCTACTGGCTCTGCTCATTTAATTAAGAACAACTTGTATTTTTCTGGGAGATTTTGAGTACATTTCCTGCGGTTCAGAATCATCTCTACTGTTTATTATTATTATTATTATTGTTATTAAAGATTTAATGTTTTGTGAGTGAGGATTTTCTGTAGGTTTCAAATTTAAAAACATTTCTGTAACATTAAACCAATGTACATTTATATCACTGGTGTCTCACATTATGAGTTGGAATTTACACCCTGGTTATACCGGGCTGCTCTCTTTCCCATGGTCAGACAGGAACTTCCCCCTGGGTAAGTGAATCCAATCTCCCCCCAGTACTTACCCAGGTACAGAGCTCTGATTCTCTGTACTTCCTGCTCCTGGGCTGCTCTCTTTCCCATGGTCAGACAGGAACCTCCCCCTGGGTAAGTGAATCCAATCTGCCCCCAGTACTTACCCAGGTACAGAGCTCTGATTCTCTGTACTTCCTGCTCCTGGGCTGCTCTCTTTCCCATGGTCAGGCAGGAACCCCCCCTGGGTAAGTGAATCCAATCTCCCCCCAGTACTGACCCAGGTACAGAGCTCTGATTCTCTGTACTTCCTGCTCCTGGGCTGCTCTCTTTCCCATGGTCAGGCAGGAACCTCCCCCTGGGTAAGTGAATCCAATCTCCCCCCAGTACTTACCCAGGTACAGAGCTCTGATTCTCTGTACTTCCTGCTCCTGGGCTGCTCTCTTTCCCATGGTCAGGCAGGAACCTCCCCCTGGGTAAGTGAATCCAATCTCCCCCAGTACTTACCCAGGTACAGAGCTCTGATTCTCTGTACTTCCTGCTTCTGGGCTGCTCTCTTTCCCATGGTCAGGCAGGAACCTCCCCCTGGGTAAGTGAATCCAATCTCCCCCCAGTACTTACCCAGGTACAGAGCTCTGATTCTCTGTACTTCCTGCTCCTGGGCTGCTCTCTTTCCCATGGTCAGGCAGGAACCTCCCCCTGGGTAAGTGAATCCAATCTCCCCCCAGTACTTACCCAGGTACAGAGCTCTGATTCTCTGTACTTCCTGCTTCTGGGCTGCTCTCTTTCCCATGGTCAGACAGGAACCTCCCCCTGGGTAAGTGAATCCAATCTCCCCCCAGTACTTACCCAGGTACAGAGCTCTGATTCTCTGTACTTCCTGCTCCTGGGCTGCTCTCTTTCCCATGGTCAGGCAGGAACCTCCCCCTGGGTAAGTGAATCCAATCTCCCCCCAGTACTTACCCAGGTACAGAGCTGGGCTGCTCTCTTTCCCATGGTCAGAGAGGAGGGTTTTCTATTCAGCTGCCTAGGAGATGGGGCTTTAATCTCTATCAATGTGTTTATTCCCTTACAGCTTTATCAGCTCGCTGGGGGTGGGGTACATGCTGCTCTGCTCAGAGAGTTACCCCACCATCTTGGCCTTTTGCTTCCTGGACGAGTTACAGAAGGAGTTTATTACCACCTACGAGATGTCCCAGATCAACACCGCCATCCGGCCGTACTCTTTCATTGAGTTTGGTGAGTGCCGGAACCTTCCGAGATAAACATAAACCGGGATAGCGCCTCTGTGCACCCCTGGAAGCTGTGTGTGTGAATATTGTACCCCCTATTGTAACATATAGGGATATTATAAGCCCCCGAGTAGTTCCTTATAATATATAGTGAATAAAGTGCCCCCTATTGTAACACATAGGGATATTATAAGCCCCCGAGTAGTTCCTTATAATATATAGTGAATAAAGTGCCCCCTATTGTAACATATAGGGATATTATAAGCCCCCGAGTAGTTCCTTATAATATATAGTGAATAAAGTGCCGCCTATTGTAACATATAGGGATATTATAAGCCCCTGAGGAGTTCCTTATAATATATAGTGAATAAAGTGCCCCCTATTGTAAAATATAAGGATATTATAAGTCACCAAGGAGTTCCTTATAATATATAGTGAATAAAGTGCCCCCTATTGTAACATATAGGGATATTATAAGCCCCCGAGGAGTTCCTTATAATATATAGTGAATAAAGTGCCCCCTATTGTAACATATAGGGATATTATAAGCCCCCGAGGGGTTCCTTATAATATATAGTGAATAAAGTACCCCCTATTGTAACATATAGGGATATTATAAGCCCCCGAGGAGTTCCTTATAATATATAGTGAATAAAGTGCCCCCTATTGTAACATATAGGGATATTATAAGCCCCCGAGGAGTTCCTTATAATATATAGTGAATAAAGTGCCCCCTATTGTAACATATAGGGATATTATAAGCCCCCGAGGAGTTCCTTATAATATATAGTGAATAAATGCCCCCTATTGTAATATATAAGGATATTAGAGGTCACCTGGGAGTTCCAGTTTATACGGCTGTGGGTTCTGGCACTGGTTCTGCTCTTTGTCAGACACAGATGTATCCGCACAATAGAAAGGCATTGGCTGAACACAAGGGCAGATATATTGCCCCCCCCGGGGGGGTGTATATCAGCAGGATTTAGGGGGGGACAGATTGCCGGCGCGCAGGGTTCTGTTACAGCCCTAATAAACCAGGTGGGCACTTTAAATCCACGTTAGCGGCCGCAGTAAAGATAAAATGTTCCCGTAATTTACGGCCTGTCCCCTCGGCGGGATGGATCGGCGCGGCGGCGGCGCATTACCGCTCTGTTTAGAGGTAACAGACTGCAGAGTAAGGGCAATAAATAAAGGGGGGTAACAGGCGGCTACAAATTACCCAGGCTCCCGCAGATAAGTACCCGGCCGCGCCGACGGCGGTAAATTAGTTTTTTGTGTAGCGGAAAGATTGGTGAGCGATAAATCGGCCGGGGCGCCTCGGCGCCGTCAGATGATTGGGCCTGGGCTCTGTACGGGGGGAATCGGTTCTTTCTGAAACCCATTTGTTCTTCCCCATCAGATAATTTCATTCAGAAAACCAAGCAGAGATTTAATAACCCCCGATCCCTTTCCACCAAGATGAACCTGGCCGACATGCAGACGGAGATCCGACTCAGACCCCCCTACCAGGTGTCGCTGCAGGAGGCGGGGCTAGCGAATGGCCTCACCCACCAGAGGCACCCGGAATATAAGGGAATAGGTAGGTACTTGGGGGTGTAGGTAGGTGCCCGGGGGTATGGGTAGGTACTCGGGGGTGTAGGTAGGTGCCTGGGGTGGGGGTAGGTATTCGGGGGTGTAGGTAGGTGCCCGGGGTATGGGTAGGTACTCGGGGGTGTAGGTAGGTGCCCGGGGTATGGGTAGGTACTCGGGGGTGTAGGTAGGTGCCTGGGGGTGTGGATAGGTACTCGGGGGGGGGGGGGGTTTTAGGTAGGTGCCTGGGGGTATATGGTAGGTACTCGGGGGTGTAGGTAGGTGCCTGGGGGTATATGGTAGGTACTCGGGGGTGTAGGTAGGTGCCTGGGGGTGTGGGTAGGTACTCGGGGGGGGTTTAGGTAGGTGCCTGGGGGTATATGGTAGGTGCCAGGGGGTGTGGGTAGGTACTCGGGGGGGCGGGGTTTAGGTAGGTGCCTGGGGGTATATGGTAGGTACTCAGGGGTGTAGGTAGGTGCCCGGGGTATGGGTAGTTACTCGGGGGGTGTAGGTAGGTGCCTGGGGGTGTGGGTAGGTACTCGGCGGGGTTTAGGTAGGTGCCTGGGGGTATATGGTAGGTACTCAGGGGTGTAGGTAGGTGCCCGGGGTATGGGTAGTTACTCGGGGGGTGTAGGTAGGTGCCTGGGGGTGTGGGTAGGTACTCGGCGGGGTTTAGGTAGGTGCCTGGGGGTATATGGTAGGTACTCAGGGGTGTAGGTAGGTGCCCGGGGTATGGGTAGTTACTCGGGGGGTGTAGGTAGGTGCCTGGGGGTGTGGGTAGGTACTCGGGGGGGTTTAGGTAGGTGCCTGGGGGTTTAGTAGGTAGGTACTTGGGGGGTGTAGGCAGGAAAGGGGCTTATGTTTTACGTCTGGGAGGGGAGGAAGACTAACGTCATATTTCAAAAATTATCTCCATTTCCCCCCCCCATCCCAGCCCCCCACCAGAGACTGGAGCCCCTGACCCTGCCCGGCATCGTCTCTCTGCTACTGAGCGTGCTCTGCGCCGGCCTCAACCTCATCCGGGGGTTTCACGCTATAGAGAGCCTGCTGCAGGTATGTGCCCCCCCCGGCGTCTGTCACTGCTGCAGGTACTGTCTCTCCCCCCCCCTCTGGCGTGTGTCACATAAGCTAAATGCACTCTATTCCCTTTCCCTCCTGTCTCTTTCCTGTCACATCAGCTTAATGCACTGAGATTTCCTTTCTGCATGAGCGGCTGCAACTGTCTGTCTGCAGTCTCTGTCTGCCTGTCTCTGTCTGTCTTTCAGTCTTGGTCTCTGTCTAAGGGTCTCGGTCTCTTGTCCGACGGTCAGTCTGTCCGTCTGTCCGACGGTCAGTCTGTCCGTCTGTCCGACGGTCTCTCTGTCTGTCCGACGGTCTCTCTGTCTGTCTTTCTGTCTGTCCGACGGTCTCTCTGTCTGTCCGACGGTCTCTCTGTCTTTCTGTCTGTCCGACGGTCTCGGTCTCTCTGTCTGACGGTCTCTTGTCCGTCGGTCTCTCGGTCTGTCTGTCAGGCCCCCTGGGGTAACTTGGCAGCGGCCCCCTGGGGCTGATGGTGTAGTTTTGCTGCCTGAATGTCAGAAATAGGGGGTCTCTCTGCAGCTTTCAAATGGGGGTCACTGACCCCGGCAGCCAAACCCTATTGCTCTGTGAGGCTCCAGTTTTATTGTTATTGTTACTTTTTATTCCTTATCTTTCTATTCAGCCCCTCCCCTATTCATATATCTCATTGGTTGCTAAGGTATCTTGGACCCTAGCAACCAACTGTCTGCTGAAACTTCAACCTGCAGAGCTGCTGAATTGAAAATAAAATAACTAAAAAACTACAAATAATAAAAACTAAAGACCAACTGCAAACAAAGATATTGTTACATCACCGCAATCTACAACTTCATAAAACGGGAGTTTCCCTTTAAAAAAAAAAAAAACAACCCCACAAAGATGAAGTAAATGTAATTGAATTCCCGATATTCGGGCTCCCGGGCCCCGCTGCACGGCACTTAATGGCAGTTTATGAGTAAATAAAGTTTATTGCTAAATCTTTTAATCTAAACTGCCAGTTTCAGGCACTGAGTGGGGAAGGTGCCTGTGTGTGGAGGTGCCACAGTGGCCCCTAGTGGCCGGGCTGCGATATTACAGACGCTCTCATTGGCAGCTTAGGCAATTCTGATTTTTGGGTTTGATTTTGCTCAGATATCTGTCCCTTGGGATCTCATCTTTGTCTCTTACCCAGCAGCACTCTCTGTGCTGCCGGCGCTCTCACTCTCTACTGCCGACACCCTCTGCGCTGCCGGCGCTCTCTCGCTCTCTGTGCTGCCGGCGCTCTCACTCTCTACTGCCGTCACCCTCTGCGCTGCCGGCGCTCTCTCGCTCTCTGCGCTGCCGGCGCTCTCTCGCTCTCTCTGCGCTGCCGGCGCTCTCTCGCTCTCTCTGCGCTGCCGGCGCTCTCTCGCTCTCTCTGCGCTGCCGGCGCTCTCTCGCTCTCTCTGCGCTGCCGGCGCTCTCTCGCTCTCTCTGCGCTGCCGGCGCTCTCTCGCTCTCTCTGCGCTGCCGGCGCTCTCTCGCTCTCTCTGCGCTGCCGGCGCTCTCTCGCTCTCTCTGCGCTGCCGGCGCTCTCTTTACATTTCTTTCTAAAGTTATGGAGTTTGTGGGGTCAGCGGTATATGGTTATTACTTCATTTCCATCTGCCAGACTGTCATTCTCACCAATACCTGGTTACCAGGGCATGTGTGACCCTAGCAACCAGATGAACGTTTAAAGGAGACATATTGGATAAAGGAAACCCCTAACCCTGTAGGCAATTATGAATAATATCCGGTGCTGGTTTCCCTTTGGGCTAAACATTAACCCTATCTGTAACAATGGCCCCTTTATTGGAGCTCCCTATAGATCCTCTCAGGTCCCTGTCTGGGTTTCACATGAGGGGTGGGCGTGTCCTAACACCCCCCCAAATTCACTTTCTTTAACAATATTTTGCAGAATGACGACGATTTGAACTGCGTTATTGCTTTCTTCTTGGGAACCGCAGCCTGTATGTACCAGGTAAGTGCCCCCCCCCCCCCCCCAGTCATTCCGACTCCTGAATTCCACCCTATACCCAGCGCAGTGGGGCCCCCCTGACTCCTGAATTCCACCCTATACCCAGCGCAGTGGGGCCCCCCTGACTCCTGAATTGCACCCTATACCCAGCGCAGTGGGGCCCCCCTGACTCCTGAATTCCACCCTATACCCAGCGCAGTGGGGCCCCCCTGACTCCTGAATTCCACCCTATACCCAGTGCAGTGGGGCCCCCCTGACTCCTGAATTCCACCCTATGCCCAGCGCAGTGGGGCCCCCCTGACTCCTGAATTCCACCCGATACCCAGCGCAGTGGGGCCCCCCTGACTCCTGAATTCCACCTGATACCCAGGGCAGTGGGGCCCCCCTGACTCCTGAATTCCACCTGGGAAACTAAGAATATTCCTAAATGCCCCCCCAAGTCAGGTTAAAATTAAATACAAAATAAAAGACCAATTGCAAATCATATTAAAGGGGAACATCCCCTGGGGGTTGGAAGTGCTCCCCCTGCTGGGGAGACCATGGTGCTGATTGGATCAGAATGGACCCAGTTGGCCGGGGGTTGGGCCCAATCTGGTGCTGATACAGGAGGGCTCCCATTGGCTCTGCTTCTTACTCTCGAGTCCCGTTGGGTTGGGCCTGTGGGTAATTCTGTCCCGTTGCCCCCGCAGTGCTACCTGTTTGCCCACAGTACCAGCTGGAGGAACACCAAGTCCTTCCTGGCGTTTGGGCTGATCTGCCTGTGTAACCTGTACCTGCACGACCTGCGCTCCCTCCTGCAGCTCCTCTTCCACGTCAGCGCCGGCGCCTTCATCACCCTCCAGATCCGACTGCGCCAGCCGCTGAGCAAGTCTCCCGACTATAACGTGTGACTGGGCCGGAACCGGCACTGCTGGGCCCCCGCACCCGAACCTCTGGGGTACGGCACATTCCTCCCCTCCCCCAGGGATTTTACCTCAATGTTCCTTTAGCAAAGACTCACTTTGTGTTATTGCCTTTGTAAGGCAGCGATACTGTCTGTATAATAAACCCTGACTCCGGGGCCCTCCTGCTGTCCCGTCTGCCTTCCTCTGCTACTGGGGGGATTGGATTCACTTACCCAGGGGGGAGGTTCCTGCCTGACCATGGGAAAGAGAGCAGCCCAGGAGCAGGAAGTACAGAGAATCAGAGCTCTGTACCTGGGTAAGTACTGGGGGGAGATTGGATTCACTTACCCAGGGGGAGGTTCCTACCTGACCATGGGAAAGAGAGCAGCCCAGGAGCAGGAAGTACAGAGAATCAGAGCTCTGTACCTGGGTAAGTACTGGGGGGAGATTGGATTCACTTACCCAGGGGGAGGTTCCTGCCTGACCATGGGAAAGAGAGCAGCCCAGGAGCAGGAAGTACAGAGAATCAGAGCTCTGTACCTGGGTAAGTACTGGGGGGAGATTGGATTCACTTACCCAGGGGGAGGTTCCTACCTGACCATGGGAAAGAGAGCAGCCCAGGAGCAGGAAGTACAGAGAATCAGAGCTCTGTACCTGGGTAAGTACTGGGGGGAGATTGGATTCACTTACCCAGGGGGAGGTTCCTGCCTGACCATGGGAAAGAGAGCAGCCCAGGAGCAGGAAGTACAGAGAATCAGAGCTCTGTACCTGGGTAAGTACTGGGGGGGAGATTGGATTCACTTACCCAGGGGGGGGTGGGTTCCTGCCTGACCATGGGAAAGAGAGCAGCCCAGGAGCAGGAAGTACAGAGAATTTATGCTCTGTACCTGGGTAAGTACTGGGGAGAGATTGGATTCACTTACCCAGGGGGGAGGTTCCTGCCTGACCATGGGAAAGAGAGCAGCCCAGGAGCAGGAAGTACAGAGAATCAGAGCTCTGTACCTGGGTAAGTACTGGGGGAGATTGGATTCACTTACCCAGGGGGAGGTTCCTGCCTGACCATGGGAAAGAGAGCAGCCCAGGAGCAGGAAGTACAGAGAATCAGAGCTCTGTACCTGGGTAAGTACTGGGGGGAGATTGGATTCACTTACCCAGGGGGAGGTTCCTGCCTGACCATGGGAAAGAGAGCAGCCCAGGAGCAGGAAGTACAGAGAATCAGAGCTCTGTACCTGGGTAAGTACTGGGGGGAGATTGGATTCACTTACCCAGGGGGAGGTTCCTGCCTGACCATGGGAAAGAGAGCAGCCCAGGAGCAGGAAGTACAGAGAATCAGAGCTCTGTACCTGGGTAAGTACTGGGGGGAGATTGGATTCACTTACCCGGGGGGAACACTGGCAAATAATGCAGGTTGCAGGGCTGCTCCGATTGTATGAAATGGGAGTCAGTTCCATGCAATCAGTGTTCCCTGCTGTCTGTATTTTATAGGAAGCTTCCTAGTTCCACCTGATCCGGTAACGTTCCGGTGCTGCTCAGTACATGGGAGAGATTCAGTTCCTTACACTGGTTCTGCTCGTTTCCATGGATCCAGACGCTGTAAATAATCCAAGAGCTGGAGTTTGGGCCAAGGAATTGCTGCTGTTGATGTGCAGTTCTACCCCTGACCAGTAGGTGTCAGCCTGGCACCAGCAATTGGCATGTGGGTTTTGCAGCCAATGATACAGGGACACAGTCTGTACCGGTACCTTTGGGGCCCAGTCCGGCCCAGATGCAGAGACCAGGACAGACAGACGCTGAATATTTACTTGTGTCAGTGATTAAACTGTTTCCTGTGAATGTGCAGCCCCAGCGGCAGCTCAGCGCCCCCCCCAGGCCCGGCAGGAGAGGGTACGGGGCGGGCCCCCGGCAGGAGAGGGTACGGGGCGGGCCCCCGGCAGGAGGAGGTGCCAGATACGTGAATGTGCCCCAGTTGTTGCCCTACTGCTAATTCCTCAGCTAAAAGAATAAGGTGAAGTTTCCCTTTAATCTGTTTATACCTAATAACGTTCCAAAATGTGTGGGAAAAAAAATCAGGTTATCCCTGGCCACACCCCCAGCCTTTAAATTACTCCTTCCCTGACACCCCCTTGCCTTACTATACACACTGTCCCCCAGTTACTGCCCCTTCCCCTGACACCCCCTTGCCTTACTATACACACTGTCCCCCCCAGTTACAGCCCCTGTCACCCCCTTGCCTTACAATACACACTGTCCCCCAGTTACAGCCCCTTCCCCTGACACCCCCTTGCCTTACTATACACACTGCCCCCCAGTTACAGCCCCTGTCACCCCGTTGCCTTACAATACACACTGCCCCCCAGTTACAGCCCCTTCCCCTGGCACCCCCTTGCCTTACTATACACACTGTCCCCCCCAGTTACTGCCCCTTCCCCTGGCAACCCCCCTTGCCTTACTATACACACTGTCCCCCCCAGTTTACTGCCCTTCCCCTGGCACCCCCTTGCCTTAACTATAACACACTGTCCCCCCAGTTACAGCCCCTTCCCCTGACACCCCCTTGCTTACTATACACACTGTCCCCCCCAGTTACTGCCCCTTCCCCTGGCACCCCCTTGCCTTACTATAACACACTGTCCCCCCCAGTTACTGCCCCTCCCCTGGCACCCCCTTGCCTTACTAATACACACTGTCCCCCCCAGTTACTGCCCCTTCCCCTGGCACCCCCTTGCCTTACTATACACACTGTCCCCCCCAGTTACTGCCCCTTCCCCTGGCACCCCTTGCCTTACTATACACACTGTCCCCCAGTTACAGCCCCTTCCCCTGGCACCCCCTTGCCTTACTATACACACTGTCCCCCAGTTACAGCCCCTTCCCCTGACACCCCCTTGCCTTACTATACACACTGTCCTACAATTACTCCTTCCCTGACACTCAGGGGGACAATTCCCGCCCCATTGAGAGGTACAAGGAGAGCTTTGGTGTTCGCCCACTGGGGGGCGCTGCAGCCTGTGCTAGTGTTGGGGGCTCTCCCTGTATTGCGCACAAGTTCAATGTTACAGGTTTATTGGTTTAGTGTAAGTGGGAATTGGCTGCTGATTGGCCGACTCCCTCCCCTTGGCACGAGGCTTGCAATCACAATACGGGAACAAATACCCAAATCCCCCCCCCCCCATAAATGTTTAGCTGAGGGGAATTTAGGAACAAACATAATATTTATAGATATTTATTTAATATTTCTACATTTTGTTCCATTATGTTTGATTCATTCATTGGGTTAAACTTGATTCCTGGGAAACTGCCCCATTGTGCCCCCCCCCGGCACAGCGAGGGTTAATGATGAGTAATGAAGGTGACTTGTCGCTTCCCTGTCAATGAATTTGTCCTCAGTTGAACTGTTTGGGGGATCAGTTTACATCAGAGCCCCCCCCTCCCCTCCGATTGTCTGACTCCTGCATTCTGTAGTCTCTACTCCTGCGCACATAGCAACGGGGGGCCCCCGCGCCTCCAACCAGCAGCCCCTCCCCTACTTGGCCCTGTGGCCCCCCCCCCCCCACTAACTCACACACAGTAAGCTGTACCCCCATACTGTACTGTCTAAGGGAAACACTATGGCACCTCCTACCCATATGTATAAATACAAATATACAGAGAAGGAATGTTCTGGGCACACAATAAGCTGTACCCCCATACTGTACTGTCTGAGGGAAACACTATGGCACCTCCTACCCATATGTATAAATACAAATATACAGAGAGGGAATGTTCTGGGCACACAATAAGCTGTACCCCCCATACTGTACTGTCTAAGGGAAACACTATGGCACCTCCTACCCATATGTATAAATAGAATATACAGAGAAGGAATGTTCTGGGCACACATAAGCTGTACCCCCCATACTGTAGCTGTCTAGGGACACTATGGCACCTCCCTACCCATATGTATACAATACAAATATACAGAGAAGGAATGTTCTGGGCACACAATAACCTGTACCCCCATACTGTAACTGTCTAAGGGAAACACTATGGCACCCCTACCCCATATGTATAAATACAAATATACAGGAAGGAATGTTTGGGCACACAATAAGCTGTACCGCCATACTGTACTGTCTAAGGGAAAACACTATGGCACCCCCTACCCATATGTATAAAATACAAATATACAGAGAAGGAATGTTCTGGGCACACAATAAGCTGTACCCCATACTGTACTGTCTAAGGGAAACACTATGGCACCTCCCTACCCATATGTTATAATACAAATAGTACAAGAAGGAATGTTCTGGGGCACACAATACAGCTGTACCCCATACCTGTACTGTCTAGGGAAACACTATGCCACCCCTAACCCATATGTATAAATACCAAATATACAAGAGAAGGAATGTTCTGGGCACACAATAAGCTGTACCCCATACTGTACTGTCTAAGGGAAACACTATGGCACCCCCTAACCCATATGTATAAATACAAATATACAGAGAAGGAATGTTCTGGGCACACAATAAGCTGTACCCCCATACTGTACTGTCCTAAGGGAAAACACTATGGCACCTCCTACCCATATGTATATACAAATATACAGAGAAGGAATGTTCTGGGCACACAATAAGCTGTACCCCCATACTGTACTGTCTAAGGGAAACACTATGGCACCCCCTACCCATATGTATAAATACAAATATACAGAGAGGGAATGTTCTGGGCACACAATAAGCTGTACCCCCATACTGTACTGTCTAAGGGAAACAATACTTTTTTTTTGCTGCATATAAATTAGCTGAGAATTCTGGGAGTTGTAGTCAGCAGCTGAAATTCTAGGCATTTTGTATGTATAATGACAGATACAATACAATGATTGTTTAGACAAATGCTGCCCTGGCAGGCAGTTGGGGGGGGGGGGCACATATATCACTGCTGCCCCTGCCCTCACCCTGCTGCCTATGGAAGGGGCTATAACCAATACACAGGACAGGGCAAGCTCAGGTCACAGCCCGGCCGTTATTATTCACCTGACTGGAGCAACAGGCGAGGGGCAGATCAAAGGAGCAGGGAGAGGTCTGGGGGCTACAGGGACAGGAATCTGGGCTACTGCGGCCTCATGTTCCCACGCAAGTGCCCCCCCCCCCCTCTCTCACAGGCAGAGTTCATGACTGGACAATGGAGCCCCCGGCCCCATCTCCCCTGGAGATTCACCCCCGGCCCCATCTCACCTGGCGATTCACCCCCGGCCCCATCTCACCTGGCGATTCACCCCCGGCCCCGTCTCACCTGGCGATTCACCCCGGCCCCGTCTCACCTGGCGATTCACCCCCGGCCCCGTCTCACCTGGCGATTTACCCCCGGCCCCATCTCACCTGGAGACTTATGGGCAATAAGATGCCGATACCCCCTGACATTTATGTGAATGCCCCCCGTGTTATTTTTGTGTTCCCTCTGAAACTCCGCAAATTCAGCGGCAGGGAAGGGGTTAACCCGCCAAAAGTCTTTCCCCCCCCAAACAGCTGAGAGTGAATGGAGACAAATCTGTGCGTCAATGGGCGACTTTGAAGCTCTCGGCTAAAATACACACAACTGCGGGGAGAATGTACCACAAGAAAAGACCGGGGGGGGGGCGAGCTTTGATATCTGCCCCGGCGGCTCAGGGAATAATCGGGCGTTGAAATCGTAGATTTAAGAGAAAAAATCTGAAGCCCCGTTTGCGCCTCATTAGCTCCCGAGAGGCAAACAGCGGCCACAATGGGGCAACAATGGGGAGAGGGACATCAAAGCCCCGGGGGCAGGTATTGTGCCCCCAGATACACAGTTGCGCCCGGAAAGCGCCCATTATCCAGCGTTTAGCGGCGGTTTGATGTGAAATGAGGCGAATAGAGGGGGGCAGTGGATTTCCCACTAGAGCCCCCCATTATTGTTATCTCTGGGGACCCTGCTGCCCCCCATTATTATTATCCCTGGGGACCCAGCTGCCCCCCTACCGCCCTGTAACTGACCAATCAGCAGCAAGTAGGGCCCAGACTCAAGGGGAACATTTTACCGCCAAACAAGTCCATTTGGAGCTGTCAATCATTCATATGGACACGCCTCCCGGAGCCCCCAGAGACGCTGATATCGGGGTACACTCTGACAGCAGCGCTACCTGCACAGAGCGAAACGGAACGGGATTTGGGCTTCTGGGCAGCGACATAACCAGAACACACTGGGCCCCCCAGCAAAAAAGTCTTTGGGGGGCCCAGTGCCCACAGGTACTGCCCCGCCCCCTCACACCTGGGCACTAATGTTATCCTGCCCCACTATAGAGGTCTGGGCCCCCCTGCAATGTTCCACCTCTTCTCTAGTTACCCCACTGCCTATTGGGGCAATTAGTTAAGGCTGATGTACCTCTGGCAGGGAAAGGGAAGCCTGTGGGTATTAGTCCAACCCACCTGATTTTAGTTACAGGTGTAGTTGGCCCTTAATGTTAACCTTTAATATGTTGTAGAATGTCCTATTTCCTATTTCTAGCAACTTTGCAATTGGTCTTCGTTATTTAATCTTTATAGTTTTTAATTAAACAAAAGGAATTCTGGTTATACACCTTCCTCTTTTAAGCTTTTAGATGGGGGTCACCGACCCCGACAACCAAAATAACATTGATCTGTGAGGCTCCTACTTTATTGTTTGTGTTAATTGCCTAATTAGGCCCCTTCCAATCATATTCCAGTCTCTCTTTCAGGGCCGGACTGTGTCGGAGGGACACTGGGAAAAAACCTGGTGGGCTCCGCCCCTCTGGCCCAGACCCAATGCCAGCTGCCCTCCCTCACCCGTTCAGTGAATGGATGGGCCCCTGTTGGGCGGGCAGCGGGGCCCCTGTGGGGGTGGGGTGCCTGGGGTGGCAGCCCCTGCTCCCTTTTTATACCACTGTCTGGTTGCTAGGGTTAATAACACAATAGCAACCAGCTTGCTGCTAAAACAGTCATCCGGAGAGATCGGAAACAAAAAGCAAAATAACTGAAAAAAGACCAACTGCAAATTGTCTCCAAATACCAACCGACATCGTGTTGCAGATTAAACCCGGGCACTTGGGTCGGTTCCGGATCGTGTTTATCAGACAATTGGATGTATCGGGTGTCGGGCCTCCAGCTGTTGGGTGGCAGTGAGCCCGGCTGGCAGATGGGAATAACCGCGGTGTCTGGTCGCACCTGCGCGGCTGAAGGTCACATTCCGCCCCCCCCCCCGGTCCCACGGACAATAAGTCACATTCTTCCCTTTGTTCCACCCGAAAATGAAGTCAAGTCCACGGCCAAGTATTAATGAGCTTCTGTAACCGAATCAGCGCCGCTGCGATTGTGCCGCTCCCAACAATGCAACTGGATATCGCTGACCCCCCCGACCCCGCACATTCCTCTTCTCTGTCCCCTTCGGCCTTTGGAACCCGGGGGCATCGCTGGGAGTGGGGGGGGGGGTCATCAATATTCCATGGGGGGGGGGGGGGGCAGATGAAGTGGCCGCTCGGCGGGGCAGAACCTAATGATGTTAAAGGGCGATTTTGCCGCAGGTTCCCAGGCGCCGCTGCCTTTCTCACACTTAGTTAATGGGGACCTAATGATACTTTGTGGCTTCTGCCTCCATCATTATCCCTAGTGGGGGCAAAGGTCACTGTGTGGCCCTCCAGCTGCTGCTCAGCCCCCCCTGCCCCCATGTTCTGCCCCCCTAACCCCAATCCGACACTAACAAGCCAGATTGGCACCTCCTAGATTGGAGCAGTATCTGAACTACAAGTCCCAGAATCCTCTAGCAACCACTGGGCGTTGTTGGCGCAACAATAGAACTTGCAGGCTTGTCATTCCCCTTGTTTCATTGGTCAGAGAACACGCAAGGCATTGTGGGAGTCGGTTTCAGTGGTGCAGGTAATGAGAGCAATGGCAAATTAAGAAGATCATTACTGATGTGTAATTAAAAGGATGGTTCACCTTCAGGTTATATATTATGTTATACAATGGCCTATTTCTAGCAACTTTGCAATTGGTCTTCATTTCTTATTTTTCATGGTTTTTGAATTATTTGCCTTCTTCTGACTCTTTGCAGCTTTCAAATGGGGGTCACTGACCCCGGCAGCCAAACCCTATTGCTCTGTGAGGCTCCAGTTTTATTGTTATTGTTACTTTTTATTCTCTTTCTAATCAGCCCCTCCCCTATTCCTATATCAGCCTCTCATCCAAACCTGTCCCTGGTTGCTAAGGTAACTTGGACCCTAGCAACCAAATCCTATTGCTCTGTGAGGCTCCAGTTTTATTGTTATTGTTACTTTTTATTCTCTTTCTAATCAGCCCCTCCCCTATTCCTATATCAGCCTCTCATCCAAACCTGTCCCTGGTTGCTAAGGTAACTTGGACCCTAGCAACCAAAACCTATTGCTCTGTGAGGCTCCAGTTTTATTGTTATTGTTACTTTTTATTCCTTATCTTTCTATTCAGCCCCTCCCCTATTCCTATATCAGCCTCTCATCCAAACCTGTCCCTGGTTGCTAAGGTAACTTGGACCCTAGCAACCAAAACCTATTGCTCTGTGAGGCTCCAGTTTTATTGTTATTGTTACTTTTTATTCCTTATATTTCTATTTACACCCTCCTCTGTTCATATTCCCGTCTCTCTTTCATTCTACTGCCTGGTTGCTAGGTTAAATCAGACTCTAGCAACCAAATTGGCCCAGAACATCACTCCCTACATCAGACTACCCCTTTAATATTCATTGGGAAGTTGCTCAGAGTTTGGGAGCCCCCCCTAATGAATTCTATTGGCAGCGCTGGCACAGACTGGGGGACCCCCACACCTCAGGGCCCGGGGGGGTTCAGGGTCTCACAGCTGGGATCCTGCTTTTATATTTAGTATCACAATCTGTTCCTTGATACAATGTATCACTGCTGCTCCCACAATGCACTCTGCTCCCAGGGAGATAAGTCTGTACGGGGGGGGGGTCTGTGTTTGATCTCGGCACCCCCCCATATGTCCCATTGTGCTGCCCAGAGGTGGGGCCCCGGCACCTTCACCCCCAAGCGCAGATTAACTGAAAGCTGATTACCCCGAGGGGGATCCTGGGACACAGGGGGGCACATAGGGGGCTACGGATTAACCCCATCATGGCTGGATGGGTATCGGAGTGGTTGATGATGTCACATGTGGTGTCGGTGACATCACGGCCCATCGGCCCAACCTGGGGAATTATGGGGGGTCCCTGGTTGTTGGGCTGAACATTGAGGGTTTGGACCCAAATTCAGCTCTATTCCCCCAAAAATATAACTCCCCCCTGAATTCTCCTTTGCTTAAGGGCCTGAGGGATCTATTGGGTTCAGGGGACGGGAAACCTTTCTTCAATCCAGGAACAACATTCAGATCCCTCTGTGATTGGCTACTACATCGGTACATTGTCACTGAAATGCGTTGTCATTGGCTGAGCACATAGTCGGGTATTTTATGTTGTTTGCCCCTTATCTGCCCCACTGAGCCAGTTCCCACCTCATTCATACAATCTCACCAACTGCAAAGGTGCGATCATCAAACCAGCCAATGGTATCTCTCTGTACAGGCTATGAGCAAACTTAGGGGGCTGTTCCTGCTGAATTGTGCTTAGTACAGGGGAATCCCTATGTGCCATAGTTTTATGGTATCTCTCTGTACAGGCTATGGGCAAACTTAGGGGACTGTTCCTGCTGAATTGTGCTTAGTACAGGGGAATCCCTATGTGCCATAGTTTTATGGTATCTCTCTGTACAGGCTATGGGCAAACTTAGGGGGCTGTTCCTGCTGAATTGTGCTTAGTACAGGGGAATCCCTATGTGCCATAGTTTTATGGTATCTCTCTGTACAGGCTATGGGCAAACTTAGGGGGCTGTTCCTGCTGAATTGTGCTTAGTACAGGGGAATCCCTATGTGCCATAGTTTTATGGTATCTCTCTGTACAGGCTATGGGCAAACTTAGGGGACTGTTCCTGCTGAATTGTGCTTAGTACAGGGGAATCCCTATGTGCCATAGTTTTATGGTATCTCTCTGTACAGGCTATGGGCAAACTTAGGGGGCTGTTCCTGCTGAATTGTGCTTAGTACAGGGGAATCCCTATGTGCCATAGTTTTATGGTATCTCTCTGTACAGGCTATGGGCAAACTTAGGGGGCTGTTCCTGCTGAATTGTGCTTAGTACAGGGGAATCCCTATGTGCCATAGTTTTATGGTATCTCTCTGTACAGGCTATGGGCAAACTTAGGGGGCTGTTCCTGCTGAATTGTGCTTAGTACAGGGGAATCCCTATGTGCCATAGTTTTATGGTATCTCTCTGTACAGGCTATGGGCAAACTTAGGGGGCTGTTCCTGCTGAATTGTGCTTAGTACAGGGGAATCCCTATGTGCCATAGTATTATGGTATCTCTCTGTACAGGCTAAACGCTGCTGAATTGAGGGGGGGGGGGGAATATGTGCGACTCCCAGGACCCCACAGGACCCCCTACAAGTTGAAGCTGATTGGTGATTGGAGGAGAAGGAGAAACAAAGTGAATAGACCGTTGGTTTCACCTCAGAGGACCCCCAGGAAAGTGGGAATTGGCACTGAGCCCCCCCAGCTCCCGGTGACAGGACCATCCGCCTCGGCTGCACATTGGGTTCATGTATTGGGACTATTCAGGCCCACGCAGCGCTGCCATTGGCTGAGGAGTAGATGTACCCGGCCGTTTGAGTCCAGCAGGAACGGTGCCAGCGAGTCCCACAGTCGCCATCTGTCAGCGGCTTTATCAGCTCCGTCCCTTCTCCTCCCGCGGCCTCTTCCCTTTCATTGGTCCCACAACTGCTTGTGCCCCTCCATCATCTGCGGAAATACCCCCCCCCCCCGCAGCAATGGTACCCTCCCCTGCCAACCGGCGGTACTGTATGTGCCAGGGGGGTCAGTATCTAATGGCCGGGGGTCAATATCTAATGGCGGGGGGTCAGTATCTATAGGCCGGGGGGTCAGTATCTATAGGCCGGGGGGTCAGTATCTATAGGCGGGGGGTCAGTATCTATAGGCCGGGGGGTCAGTATCTATAGGCCGGGGGGTCAGTATCTATAGGCCGGGGGGTCAGTATCTAAAGGCCGGGGGTCAGTATCTAAAGGCCGAGGGAGGGTCAGTATCTATAGGCCGGGGGGTCAGTATCTATAGGCCGGGGGTCAGTATCTATAGGCGGGGGGTCAGTATCTATAGGGCGGGGGGTCAGTATCTATAGGCCGGGGGGTCAGTATCTATAGGCCGGGGGGTCAGTATCTATAGGCCGGGGGGTCAGTATCTAAAGGCCGGGGGGTCAGTATCTAAAGGCCGGGGGTCAGTATCTAAAGGCCGAGGGAGGGTCAGTATCTATAGGCCGGGGGGTCAGTATCTATAGGCCGGGGGGTCAGTATCTATAGGCCGGGGGTCAGTATCTATAGGCCGGGGGGTCAGTATCTATAGGCCGGGGGGGGTCAGTATCTATAGGCCGGGGGGTCAGTATCTATAGGCCGGGGGTCAGTATCTATAGGCCGGGGGTCAGTAAGCAGGGGCTTATTTTTGAATTCTTGATTTGGAGGCAAGTTTTGGTGCATAAAAACCAAGTATAATGCCAAACAGAGCCTTCTATAGGCTGCCAGTCCACATAGGGGCTATTAAGTAGCCAATTATAGCTCTTATTGGCACCCCAGGAACCTTTTTCATGCTTGTGTTGCTCTTCAAAACTTTTTCCATTTAAATGTGGCTCACGGGTATAAAAGGTTGGGGATCCCTGATCTATAGGCCGGGGGTCAGTATCTATAGGCCGGGGGTCAGTATCTATAGGCCGGGGGGTCAGTATCTAAAGGCCGAGGGGGGGTCAGTATCTAAAGGCCGGGGGTCAGTATCTAAAGGCCGGCGAGGGGGGGTCAGTATCTACAGGCCAGGGGGGTCAGTATCTATAGGCCGGGGGGGTCAGTATCTATTAGGCCGGGGGGTCAGTATCTATTAGCCGGGGGGTCAGTATCTATAGGCCGGGGGGTCAGTATCTATAGGCCAGGGGGGTCAGTATCTATAGGCCGGGGGTCAGTATCTATAGGCCGGGGGGGTCAGTATCTATAGGCCGGTGGGTCAGTATCTATAGGCCGAGGGAGGTCAGTATCTATAGGCCGAGGGAGGGTCAGTATCTATAGGCCGGGGGGTCAGTATCTATAGGCCGAGGGAGGGTCAGTATCTATAGGCCGGGGGGGTCAGTATCTAAAGGCCGAGGGGGGGTCAGTATCTATAGGCCGGGGGTCAGTATCTATAGGCCGGGGGGTCAGTATCTATAGGCCGGGGGGGTCAGTATCTATAGGCCGGGGGGTCAGTATCTATAGGCCAGGGGGTCAGTATCTATAGGCCGGGGGGGTCAGCATATTTAGTACTGAGATGTGACCCAAAGTAACTTCCCAGAATGCCCCGGGGCCCTAATCTCCTGTTACTATGGCTCCCTGGAGACGCATTAGCGACTGTGTTGTCTCTGGGCCGAGGGAACAGTGAGGTGTCGGGGGGGGGTCTGGGGGGGACACGGCTGTTTTGCCGCTCAGCGATTGGTTCCCCACTATAAACAAAATCCCAGTTGAGTCAAAACAAACTTTGCAGCCAAAAAAGATTGTTCCTTTGGGGAATGAGACACAATAGCGATAGGGTGGGAACCCCGGGGGTCATGGGAGTCCGACCGGCGCGTTGGTACTGACCCCCCAGGGATACGGCACCCAGGGGCCCCTCAGTGTCATGGGAGTCCGACCGGCGCGTTGGTACCGACCCCCCAGGGATACGGCACCCAGGGGCCCCTCAGTGTCATGGGAGTCCGACCGGCGCGTTGGTATCGACCCCCCAGGGATACGGCACCCAGGGGCCCCTCAGTGTCATGGGAGTCCGACCGGCGCGTTGGTACCGACCCCCCAGGGATACAGCACCCAGGGGCCCCTCAGTGTCATGGGAGTCCGACCGGCGCGTTGGTACCGACCCCCCGGGGATACGGCACCCAGGGGCCCCTTTAGTCGTGTTTGATTTATTCCTACGGTGCTGCCCCTGTATAATATACTGTATAATACTCTGAAGGTTAACTTCCCCTTTAATGCTAGTGGTGCTGGTTACAAAGCAGAGCCCCCCCCCATTACTTTGTGCCAGTTTCTGGGGGGCCACACTATGCGGGTTCTGCAATGCGGTGAGCTGTGCCCATTTCTGGTGGGTGATATGGGGGGTCCCTGTGGGACCTGTTCAACTACATTTCCCAGCATGCACTGACAGATTAGGGATGCTGGGACCTGTAGTTTTACATTGGGTTATTTTGCCCTGGGGCCCGGGGGAACCTCTCCTGGTGGGGAGAGTGGAAGGGGATCAGATTAGTGGCCGGACCTCAGGCAGAACCAGATATAAAGTCACATGGGTCTAATTAAAGCTACGGCGCAGGAAGGTGAGGGACTAATCCCCGAATGCCGGTCAGTGGGTGAAGCCTCATTACATAACCCGGTGCCAACGTGACAGCCAATAAGAATTGCCCTAAATCTGAAGCCAATAAATGACCCCAGTGACGTCCCATGATGCTCAGGGGAAAGAATTGTATTTAGGAATTGAAACCAGAAGTGGAATAAGGGTAAGTAGTCGCTGCTTCTGCTCATGTAGGTGATGCTTTAAATCTGTTATTTCTGCAGTGATCTTTCTGGCATGTGTGGGGTTAATTTGCTGATTATCCATTTCTGCAGTAATCTTTCTGGCATGTCTGGGGTTAATATGCTGATTATCCATTTCTGCAGTAATCTTTCTGGCATGTCTGGGGTTAATATACTGATTATCATTTTCTGCAGTGATCTAACAGTCATGTCTGGGGTTAATATTCTAAATATGATTTTCTGCAGTGATCTTACTGGCATGTCTGGGGTTAATATTTCTGCAGTGATGTTACTGGCATCGCTGGGGTTGATATTCTAATAATCCATTCTCTGTAGTAATTATACTGGCATGTCTTGGGTTAATATGCAGAACTTGCTGTTATACAGGGGTTCCTATTCCTGGGCTGTTCTCTTACCTTTGTCTGGACACGGGAGAGGGACAAACAGGCAGTAAGGGCAGTTTTACAGTTGTGTCAAACTCTATGGGCAATAATATATATATTATAGGTTCGGCCACTAGATGGAGCACTTGGTTCATTCAATGGCTTCATAGTGTTGTTCCTCACTGGTACAGGTCAGCCCAATGGAATAACCCCCAACTGGTCTCTCTGTCAGGATTAAGCCCCAACTACAGCAAAATACATCAGCCCAGGAGTCAGTGGTACAGGCAAATAGAGCTTTGTACCTGAGTATGTGTGGGTGGAGCCTGGAGTCACTTACCTGGGGGGGTAGTCCTGTCTGACCATGGGAAAGAGAGCAGCCCAGGAGCAGGAAGTACAGTGAATCAGAGCTCTGTACCTGGGTAAGTACTGGGGGGAGATTGGATTCACTTACCCAGGGGGAGGTTCCTGCCTGACCATGGGAAAGAGAGCAGCCCAGGAGCAGGAAGTACAGAGAATCAGAGCTCTGTACCTGGGTAAGTACTGGGGGGAGATTGGATTCACTTACCCAGGGGGAGGTTCCTGCCTGACCATGGGAAAGAGAGCAGCCCAGGAGCAGGAAGTACAGAGAATCAGAGCTCTGTACCTGGGTAAGTACTGGGGGGAGATTGGATTCACTTACCCAGGGGGGGGTTCCTGCCTGACCATGGGAAAGAGAGCAGCCCAGGAGCAGGAAGTACAGAGAATCAGAGCTCTGTACCTGGGTAAGTACTGGGGGGAGATTGGATTCACTTACCCAGGGGGAGGTTCCTGCCTGACCATGGGAAAGAGAGCAGCCCAGGAGCAGGAAGTACAGAGAATCAGAGCTCTGTACCTGGGTAAGTACTGGGGGGAGATTGGATTCACTTACCCGGGGGGGGGAGGTTCCTGCCTGACCATGGGAAAGAGAGCAGCCCAGGAGCAGGAAGTACAGAGAATCAGAGCTCTGTACCTGGGCTCTGCCTTTTTTGGGGGGGGCGTGACCAAAGAGCAGCAGCCAATGAAAATGGTTAATTTGCTCCCATTCCCAGAATAGAAAGTGCTTTCTCTCCCATTACAGATGCCAAGCGCTCGTTGTGCCCTAATTATCTGCGCCCCAATCAGCCGCCCCGGCCGCCGTCCCCATTGGCCGATTCCCTTGTGCCCAGGACAAAGGCGCCCACTTGTTCCCGTCCCCTTATCACTGAGAGGGGCCACAGGGCCTGTCAGTTTATTTTTGGACACGTTCAATGCCTTTGGGGGGGGGGGGCGGCACGGTCCATTTCTGAACTGAAGGGGGAGAGAGAATGGGCATTCGGGGAAGGTTTTCCTGCCAAGCCGAGAGCTTGAATTAATGAGTTTATTCTTAGCCTGCGAACTGAATTGGCCATTGTGACCGGACCCCCAGCGGGGCCCCCCCAGGCCTCAATCTCACACAGAAAATATCCATTGATTTTCCCTCTTGTCTATTAATATCGCCACCAAAACTGCCCATTCAGCCAATTAAAGGGGAAATAATCCCTATTTTCCAATATCCCTCGGGGATCCGATACTAAAACTCTCATTTATTTATCTGGATATTTACATATTTTGGTGCTGCCGCGGTGATACCGGGATCCGTAACTGCCCCCGGGGGGCTCCCCCCCCTCCCTGCCGGGGTCCCTGTTTGTTCTAATGGGGTAACAGCATCCTCGGTGCCCCCCAAGAGCCCAGTTACAGTGACGGGTTGGACGGAACCATCGATTCTATTAAATATTAGGGGGGCACCGGATCCACTATTTTGGGGTTTGGCTGAACCCCGAGTCCTTTGTGAAAGATTTGCCCGAATACCGAACCGAATCCCAATCAGTCAAACACACACAGGGAGCCGGATTGGTCCAAACCTCAGCCAATCACGGTGCCCCACATGAGACGGTTGGACAGTAAGAAGTAGGGATGCCCCCCGACCTGGTAGTTTTGGGGCACCGTCTGATTCCCAAGGGGGGGGCCATGTGGGAGTCCTGCCCTTCTGCCCCCTACTTGCCCCTACCTGTCACATGATTCTGAGGCAGGACACACAGCCCCGCCCCTTGCACCCCCCAGGGTCACGTGACCCCTAATATCTGATTGCCCCTTGGTCTCATCTCATTTCTACTCCAATTCAGTTGGAAACAACCCCCCCGTGCCCAACTTGCCCCCCCTGAGGGCAACACTTTCACATTTTACATTTGCCCATTTCCCACAGATCTACATGGAAATGAAGGGGGGGGGGTATTTGTGGGCGTCGGGGGGTTAATCCCCTTACCCCCCAGTATTCATTTCTCCGCACGTTCTCGCCCCTCTTTGTGTGGGGGGGGGGCGTGGGGCGCCTCTCGCTCGCTCGCCGGGGGCCCATTCAGTCGGGCGCTGGACGCCGGGGTTGTTTGAGGACAAGTGAAAGCCAATAGGCTCCCCCCTCCCTGATGGATGTTCTGTAAAGTCATTTATTTCCCTCTTCAGCTTCGTCACCGGGTCCCGGACAAAGGATCCCTGGCACCTCGTCAAATATTAACAGACTCCTATTGTGATCTATGGGCCTGGTGTGCAGCGCGGCGACTCCCCGAACCCGCCACTGTAGCCACGCCCCTCAGAGACCCCCTCACCATAGAATAAAGGTGCTCCCCCCATCTCATTCCCCCTCCACCCATAAAGGTCTGTGGCTTTAAGGGAACAATCGTGGGCCGGTTCTTATTCTCTATAGAATCATCCGGCGCCGCGGAGAATAAGGAAACATGTTGGTGCTGATATTTAATGGGTCGGAACCGCTGATTCCTATGAGGGCATCGCCCTGTATTGGGGGCCCCCTTGGTTAAGAACCACTTGTTGCCCCACTAGTGCCCAGACTGGATATTAACCTTGGGTATTGGTTTGCCCCCCCAGGTACTTTATGTCTCCCCCAAATTCCAGCCCCGCCCCTCCAAGATGGATTCCATGACTTCCCCTTTATAATGAACGACAAACACTCTCGGAATTGGATGTCTCTTGCGCTCTCTTGGGGGTCTCGGGATTGGCGAGTGCAGGCGGTTACCCATTGGTGCCAGTGACTTGGGCAGCGGGCACAACCCACCTGGATTTGGGCAACTGGATTCTATACAATAATACCCACCCCGGGTAACTGGTACCAACGAGACCCTCATACGGCCCCATTTCTGGGGGTCTTCACCCAGTCTGGGCTCTATAGTGGGGCCACCCCAGTTCTTTCATGGCTTTGGGTTTGCCCCAATATTACTCGGTTCTGGGCAGAGGTGGGGCAGTGTCGGGTTACCGGAGGTTCCTGGGGGCAGTGGGGGGATACCCTGGGAAGGTACCAATACATGCCCTGAGGGATAGGAAGCCAATGGTACCAACTGGAAGGTACCCACACCCCCTACTCATAGGCTGCCCAAGGTAACTTGATAGGGTAGGGGGGCCCTTGGGCAGCTGAGCCCACCACATCCCCTGCCCCATAGGCTACTTGCCCCATGGCACCCCCATTCCTGTGCAGCCGCCATTAAACGGGGGGTTCACTTTTCATAAAATGACCAATACTAAGCAACTTTTCAATTGGTCTTCATTATTTACCTTTTCTAGTTGTTAAGTTTTTTGCCTTCTTCTGACTCTTTCCAACGTGGGGGTCACTGACCCCGGCAACCAAATCCTATTCCTCTGTGAGGCTCCAGTTTTATTGTTACTTTTCCTTTTCTTTCTCTTTAGATCCTCTCCTATAAACGTATCAGTCTCTCAATCAAACCACTTTCTGGTCGCTAAGCTCATTTGGTCCCTAGCAACCAGATAACTGCTGAAATCCAAACTGCAGATTTTCTAAACAAAAAGTGAAATAATTAAAAATCTCTACATGATACTAAAAGTTAACTCAAAGGGGCTGGGCCGGTGTTTAACCCATTTGTTGCCAGAAGACAAATAAAGGAGCACATGGAGTCCCCCCAAACCCCTGCGCGTGTCGCCCCCGCGCTCCTCGGGTCTCTGCTAATAAATAAAAGGGGTCCGGCCATCGCGCTATAAACTCCGTCTGCCTGCAGACCACACGCCCCTGTAAAACGTCTCCTTACACAGCCGGCGCTGCGCCGGGACCACCACAAAGTGTCTATAAATTTCACCATCGACACATAATAAAAACCCCGGCACCAACAGAGACAGCCCAGGTCATTGTCTGCCAAACGGCGCTCAGCGGCTTTACCCAGGGAGAAAGTGTTAACCTGCCCCGTAAAACCCCCTGTAACTCATTAACGGGGGCCTCGTTACACACAGAACTACATTGGGCCGCGCCGCCCAGGGACCCCCAACACCTTCTGTTTCTGCCGCCGACACAAACTCTAATTAACCCCCTGAGTCCGACATGGAACTGCCCAACCGAAAGGGACACAGTGACAGTTACACATAACTATAAACCCAGTGAGAATGAGGAATGAATGGGTATTGGGGAGTTGTATCAGGAGTCAGAACCAGCAGTGCAGGGAAGGGAAAGGGACAGACACAGTGACAGTTACACATAACTATAAACCCAGTGAGAATGAGGGATGAATGGGTATTGGGGAGTTGTATCAGGAGTCAGAACCAGCAGTGCAGGGAAGGGGAAAGGGACAGACACAGTGACAGTTACACATAACTATAAACCCAGTGAGAATGTGGGATGAATGCATATTGGGGAGTTGTATCAGGAGTCAGAACCAGCAGTGCAGGGAAGGGAAAGGGACAGACACAGTGACAGTTACACATAACTATAAACCCAGTGAGAATGAGGAATGAATGGATATTGGGGAGTTGTATCAGGAGTCAGAACCAGCAGTTGCAGGGAAGGGAAAGGGACAGACACAGTGACAGTTACACATAACTATAAAACCAGTGAGACATGAGGAATGAATGGATATTGGGGAGTTGTATCAGGAGTCAGAACCAGCAGTGCAGGGAAAGGGAAAGGGACAGACACAGTGACAGTTACATCATAACTATAAACCCAGTGAGAATGAGGGAATGAATGGATATTGGGGAGTTGTATCAGGAGTCAGAACCAGCAGTGCAGAGAAGGGAAAGGGACAGACACCAAGTGACAGTTACACATAACTATAACCCAGTGGAATGAGAGTGAATGGTATTGGGGAGTTGTATCAGGAGTCAGAACCAGCAGTGCAGGGAAGGGAAGGGGACAGACACAGTGACAGTTACACATAACTATAAACCCAGTGAGAATGAGGGATGAATGGATATTGGGGAGTTGTATCAGGAGTCAGAACCAGCAGTGCAGGAAGGGAAAGGGACAGACAACAGTGACAGTTACACATAACTATAAACCCAGTGAGAATGAGGGATGAATGGGTTATTGGGGAGTTGTATCAGGAGTCAGAACCAGCAGTGCAGGGAAGGGAAAGGGACAGACACAGTGACAGTTACACATAACTATAAACCCAGTGAGAATGAGGGATGAATGGATATTGGGGAGTTGTATCAGGAGTCAGAACACAGCAGTGCAGGGGAAGGGAAGGGACAGACACAAGTGACAGTTACACATAACTATAAAACCAGTGAGAATGAGGAATGAATGGATATTGGGGAGTTGTATCAGGAGTCAGAACCAGCAGTGCAGGGAAGGGAAAGGGAACAGACACAGTGGACAGTTACTACAGAACTATCAAACCAGTTGAGGAATGAGGACGATGAATGGGATCATTGGGGAAGTTGTATCAGTGGTCAGAACCAAGCAGTGCAGGATAAGGCGAAAGCGAGAAGACAATCGTGGACAGTATACAGCATAACTATAACACGCAGGAGAAATGAGGAATGAATGGATCATGGGAGTTGTATCAGGGAGTCAGAACCAGCAGTGGCAGGGATAGGAAAGGGAAGTCACAGTGAACAGTTACACAATAACTAATACACCCAGTGAAGAAATGAGAGGATGAATGCGGATATTGGGGAGTTGTTTGCCCCTGCTCTGGGATGGTGGGTACTGGCAGTTGTAATGATATTGCCCCCAGGCTGCTGCCCCCGTAGGCTGCAACTGATGGTTATCGGGTTTCTGCTACATAAGAAGCTGCCACCTTTGCTCACACATCTCACTCATAGTGGGGTATTATGTCTTATTTTGGGTGGCAACTTAATTGGCCCCTAAGAAGCCCCGGGCCGGGACAGCGCTTTGATTGGCGGGAACAGAAACGGCTCTTCTGTTTGGCTCAGTTGGCGCCCGAGTTTGGAAATGACAAGGAAGCAAAAAGTGACCGACGGAGGCACGAAAAAAACCACATTTGGCAGCCACCCAAATGAAAGCAAACGGCGCTTGAAATCACCCTCGCTCCGGCGCGCATTCTGCGAGAAATTCCGGGCGGGAATTCCAAGAAGTCGGGGAATTAAACATAGTTGATTTCCATGGATTTAAAGAGAGTAAAATGACGGGTGCGGGCGGGTATTTACTAACCTTGAATCCCCCATCAGTCTTTAGCCCAACGCAGGAAAATGTAACCCCTGGGCGAATCTTCTGTTACTATCGCCCTTCCCGGATAGATCGCCCATTGCCATAGGTCACTATTTATTGGGCTGGGGGGGCTGTTTTGTGACCTTGGGTCTGCGGAATGCAAGGGGGGCTGTAATGGATGCCATCAGACTAGGTCACTATTTATTGGCGCCATGGGGGGCGTTTTTTGTTGCCTCTGGGTTACTGGGATGCCAGGGGGGCTGTAAAGTTCGCCCCAGACTCAGTACACTATTTATTGGGTGGGGGGGGCTGGATTTGTGCTTGAGGTACTGGGATTACTTGCCAGGGGTGGACCTATGTAAGGGTCGCCAACAGACAGTCACTATATTGGCTGGAGGGGGCTGTTTTGTGCGCTCTAGGGGACTCTGGAATGCCAGGCGGGGCTGTTAATAGGTGCCACAGACAGTCACTATTTATTGGGTGGGGGGTGGGCGTTTGTGCTTGGGGACTGGGAATGCCAGGGGGCTGCTTGTAGTGCCACAGCTCACTATTTCATGGCTGGGTGGGCTGTTTCTGTGGCCTTTGCGGTACTGGGGAATGCAGGGGGCTGTAAAGGTAGCCACAGAACGTCACTATTATTGGGCTGGGGGGGGCGCTGTTATGTGCCTACTGGGTACTGGGAAATGCCAGGGTGGCTTGTTAATTGGTGCCACATTACAGTCAGCTATTTATTGCGGCTGCGGGTGGGCTGTTTGTTGCCTGCTGGGTACTGGAATGCCAATGGGGGCTGTTATAGTGCCGACAGCAGTCATCGTAATTTAATTGGGCTGGGGGGGGGGGCTGTTTGTGCCAATCTGACGGTTACTGGGAATTGCCGGGGCTTGTCAATGTGCCACAGACACTCACTATTTTATTTGGCTGGGGGGGTTGTTTTGATGCCTACTTGGTACGTGGGTAATGCAGGCGGGGCTTGTAAGGTTGCCACAGACAGTCACTATTTATTATGGGCTGTGGGGGGGTGGGCTGTTTTGTGCCTTTTGAGGTAACTGGGAATGCCATGTAGGGGCGGTGTAACTGGTGCCACAAGACAGTCACTTATTTATTGGGCTGGGGAGGGGATGTTTGTGTGGCTCTTGGGGTACTTGTAATGCCAGGGGGCTGTAAGGTGCACAGGACAGTCACATATTTATTGGGCGGGGGGGCTGTTTGTGCCTCTGGGTATGGAATGACACAGGGGAGGCTGTAAGGTGCCAACGAGGACAGTCACTATATTATTGGGTTTGGGGGGGCTGTTCTGTGCCTCTTGGGTACTGGAATGCCAGGGGGGCGTGTAAGGTGCACAGACAGTACTATTTATTGGGTGGGGGGTGGGGCTAGTTTGTGCCTCTGGGTATACTGGGAAATGCCGGTGGGGTCTTGGTATAGGTGCCACAGGACAGTCACTATTTATTGGGCTGGCGGCGGGCTGTTGTGCCTATGGGTTACTGGGATGCAGGTGGGGCTGTAAGGTGTGCCACAGACACTTCACATATTTATTGGCTGGGGGGTGGGGGTTGTTTGTTGCCTCTGCGGTTACTGGGAATGCCAGGCGGGCTGTAAATGCCACAGACGCGTCACTATTCTTATTGGGCTAGGGGGGTGTTTGTTGCCTCTGTGGTACTGGGAAGTGAGGTGGCTGTAAGGCGTGCTGCGAGTCAACAGTTAACATTTATTGGGTGGGGGGAGCGGTGCTGTTTGCTGCTCTGGTTAACTGGGAATTGCCGGGGGGCTGTAAGAATGACCAAGGACAGTCACGATTTTATTGGCGGGGGGGCTGTTTGTGCCTCTGGGTATACTGGGAAGCCAGGGGGGGCTCTGTAATAGGTGCACAGACCAGTAACTTATATTGGGCTGGGGGGGGGCTGGTTTGTAAGCTCTGAGGATACTGGGCAATGCCTGGGGGGCTTGTAAGTTGCCACAGACAGTCACTTATTATATTGGCTGGAGCGCCGGTGCTGTTTGTGCCTCTGGTTACTGGGATGCCGGGGGGCTTTGGTTAATGTTGCACACGACAGTCACTATTTTTGGGCTGGGGGGGGCATGTTTTTGTGCCTTATGGAGGTACTGGGCCAATGCCAGGGGGGGGATGTAATGTGCAGCCAGGACAGGTTCACTATTTTATTGGCTGGGGGGGCTGTGTTGGTTGCTCTGGTGGATGGTAATGCCAAGGGGGGCTGTAAGGTGCCACATACCCAGTCAATCTTTTATTGGGTGGGGGGGTCTGTTTCTGCCTCTGGTACTGGAAATGCCAGGGGCTTGTACGGTGGCCACAGCACAGGTTCACTTATTTTATGGCTGGGCGGAGGCTGTTTGTCGCCCTCTGTGGTACTGGGAGGAATGCCAGGTGGGTGCGCTTCGTAAGCGTGCCACAGACAGTCACTATTTATTGGGCTTTTGGGGGCGGCGTTTGTGCCTCTGGGTTACGAGGATTGCCGGGGGGGCTGTTAAGGTGCCACAGACAGTCACGGTATTTATTGGGCTGGGGGGGGGGCTGTGTTGTTTCTCTGGTACCTGGATGCCAGGGGGCTGTACGATGGTGCCCAGACAGTAATCTATTTATTGCGTCTGGGGGGGGCTCTGTTTTGTGCTCATGGGTACTGGGAATTGCCGGCTGGGGGCTGTAAGGTGCCACAGACCAGTCACTATTTACTTGGGCTGGGGGGCTTGTATTGTGACCTCCTGGAGTGTATGGGGGAATGCGGGGGGGGCTGTAAGTTTCCACAGACAAGTCAACAGTATTTATTGGGCTGGGGGTGCTTTTGTGCCTCTGGGTACTGGAATTGTCCAGGGGGCTGTAAGGTGCACACCAGACATGTCACTATTTATTGGGGCCTGGGGGTTGTTTTGCTGGCCTCTGGGATACTGGATGCCAGGGGGCTGTAAGTGCCACAGACAGGTCACTTATTTATTGGGCTGGGGGGGGGGCCTGTTTGTGGGCCTCTGGGTACTGGCAATGTTCGGGGGGGCTGTGAACGCGTGCCACAGACCAGTCAGCCTATTATATGGGTTTGGGGGGCTGTATTTTGCGGCCTCTCTGCTGGTACTGGGAATGCCAGGGGGCTCGTAAGGTGCACAGACAGTCACTATTTATTGGGTGGGGGGGGGGCTGTGTTAGTCGCCTTGGTTACTGGGAATGCCAGGGGGGCTGAAGAGTGCCCACAGACGTTCCACCTAGTTTATTGGGCTGGGGGGCTGTTTGTGCCTTGGGTACTGGAATGCCAGGGGGGTCGTTAACGTTGACCGACAGACAGTCACTATTTTTGGGTGTGGGGGGGCTAATGTTTGTTGCCTCTGGGGTACTGGGAATTCCAGGGGGCTGTAAGGTGCCACAGACAGTCACTAGTTTTTATGGGCTGGGGGGGGCTGTTTGTGCTTCTGGGTACTGGGAATGCCAGGGGGCATGTAATGGTCCACAGACAGGGTCACTATTTATTGGGCTGGGGGGGCTGTTTGTGGGACTTGGGGTACTGGAATGCTGGCGGGCCTATTTTTGAAGCTCAAGTCCAGGAACCTGCCCCTTCAGTAGTGAGCCTATTTGCCGGACTGCTGTAAACATATGGGGAGTCACGACCTGTGGGACTATAAGAGTTAAAAAGGCATAACCCAGATGTATTAGTTATCTGCGGGTGGAATTGGTTATTATCGAGAGAAGCCAGGCCACACACGAAAGGTTCTGTTATTTTTGGGGGATTAATTTCTAACGAATAACTTACTGTTTTTGGATGATTTCAACTGCAATTGGAAACCCACGTAGAATTTTGCCTCTGTGTTACTACTAATTGTGTGCCCAGACATTCCCTCTCTGCTATATTCTGTATTTTATACATAATGGGTAGGAGCTCCATGAGTGTTATCCCTTAGACATACAGTAGTTATGGCGGTAAGCTTTATTGTGCCCAGAACATTCCCTCTCTGTTATTTTTGTATTTTATACTATGGGTGGGGGTGCCATAGTGTTTCCCTTAGGACAGTTATACAGCTATGGGGTTTTACAGCTCTTTCATTGTGTGCCCAAGAAGCTTTCCCTCCTGTATATTTTGTATTTATACATATGGGTTAGGGGGTGCATAGTGATTTCCCTTAGGACAGATGCAGTATGGGCGGTACAGCTTTTGTAGTGCCAGAAACATCCCATCTTGATAATATTTGTATTTAATACATATGGTAGGGGTGGCTCAGCTAGTGTTTCTTAGGACAGTACAGATATGGGGGTTAGAGAAGAGGACCAGGTGAGATGGCACATTACCCACAAGCCCCGGGGGCGCTGAGCTACCTGGGGTCGGGCTCGGTGCCCGGTGGGTGACTCAGGGCCCAATGGCAGTTGGCCCGTGAGTAACGCCGAATCCCTGGCGCTCGTTTCCTATTCTTCGGAGATATTTTTCCGGTCGTGTCGCTATTTGGTTTTATTTCAGTAACAAAGAATGGTAACAATGCCGCATTGATAGTAAAGGGCAGCATTCCTGCGACATTAATAATACGGAATTGCATACCCGACGCTGAATAGAATTCCTGCCCATTGTCTCCCCGACGATGCCGGACACACCCGCGTGCAATCAACTCCCTTTGTGCCAAGTATCAAGTGTAATTAGTGCCGCCATTCGCTCATCAGCCGCGCGTATCTGTCCGCAAAATTTTTTCCCTTTTTTTTTGCCTATGGGGTCCCCCCCCCCCGGCCGACTTCACGTGTGTAATTACACGGAACGTTCTGCCTCCCATATAAACTGTATTTCCTGCACTGCCCTGACTGGGGGTGTACACATGTGACAGTGTGGGGGGGGGGGGGGTGAAGATGGGGGGTATATATCTGGTGCCTATAGATTATACAGTTACATTATGTGCATATATGATATTGGGGTTACACTGTGACAGTGGGGGGGGCGGGGGGAAAGATGGGGGGTATATCTGTACTATATATAATACAGTTACATATGTGCATATATGATATGGGGGTTACACTGTGACAGTGGTGGGGGGGGCTGGGGAAAGATGGGGGGTTATATCTGTGCCTATATATTTATACAGTTACATTATGTGCATTATCATTTGATTATGGGGGTTACACTTGTGACAGTGGCGGGGGGGGGGCTGGGGGAAAGATGGGGGGTATATCTGTGCCATATAATTATACAGTTACATTATGTGCATATATGATATGGGGGTTACCACTGTCGACAGTATGGCTGGGGGAAAGATGGGGGGTATATCTTGTGCCTATATATTATTACAGTTACATTATGTGCATATATGATATGGGGGTTACACTGTGACAGTGGGGGGGGGCTGGGGGAAAGATGGGGGGTATATCTGTACCTATATATTTATACAGTTACATTATGTGCATATATGATATGGGGGTACACTGTGACAGTGGGGGGGGGGGCTGGGGGAAAGATGGGGCGGTATATCTGTACCTATATATTATACAGTTACATTATGTGCATATATGATATGGGGGTACACTGTTGACATGTGGGGGGGGGGCTGGGGGAAAGATGGGGGTATATCTGTACCCTATATATTATTACAGTTACATTATGTGCATATATGATATGGGGGTTACACTGTGACAGTGGGGGGGGGGGCTGGGGGGAAGATGGGGGGTATATCTGTGGCCTATATATTATACAGTTACATTATGTGCATATATGATATGGGGGGTTACACTGTGACAGTGGGGGGGGGGGCTGGGGGAAAGATGGGGCGGTATATCTGTACCTATATATTATACAGTTACATTATGTGCATATATGATATGGGGGTTACACTGTGACAGTGGGGGGGGGCTGGGGGAAAGATGGGGGGTATATCTGTGCTATATATTATACAGTTACATATGTGGCATATATGTTATGGGGTTACACTGTGACAGTGGGGGGGGGCTGGGGGAAAGATGGGGGTATATCTGTTACCTATATATTATACAGTTAGTTACATTATGTGCATATATGATATGGGGGTTACACTGTGTGGGTGGGGGGGGGGGGGGCTGGGGGGAAAGATGGGGGTATATCTGTGCCTATATATATTATACAGTTACATTATGTTGCATATATGATATGGGGGTTAAACTGTGACAGTGGGGGGGGCTGGGGGGGAAAGATGGGGGTATATCTGTACCTATTATATATACAGTTACATTATGTGCATATATGATATGTGGGGGTTACACTTGTGACAGTGGGGGGGCTGGGGGAAAGATGGGGGGTTATATCTGTACCTATATATTATACAGTTACATTATGTGCATATATGATATGGGGGTTCACTGTGACAGTGGGGGGGGGGGGGCTGGGGGAAAGATGGGGGATATATCTGTGCCTATATATTATACAGTTACATTATGTGCATATATGATATGGGTTATACACTGTGACAGTGGGGGGGGGGGGCTGGGGAAAGATGGGGGTATATCTGTGCCTATATATTATACAGTTACATTATGTGCATATATGATATGGGGGTTACACTGTGACAGTGGGGGGGGGGGGGGAAAGATGGGGGTATATCTGTGCCTATATATTATACAGTTACATTATGTGCATATATGATATGGGGGTTACACTGTGACAGTGGGGGGGGGAAAGATGGGGGGTATATCTGTGCCTATATATTATACAGTTACATTATGTGCATATATGATATGGGGGTTACACTGTGACAGTGGGGGGGGGCTGGGGGAAAGAGGGGGTAATATCTGTGCCTATATATTATACAGTTACATTATGTGCATATATGATATGGGGGTTACACTGTGACAGTGGGGGGGGGGAAAGATGGGGGGTATTTGTGCATATATATTATACAGCTTACCCATTATGTGCATATATGATATGGGGGGTTACACTGTGACAGTGGGGGGGGGGGGGGGGAAGAATGGGGCGGTATATCTGTGCCTATATATTATACATGTTACATTATGGCATATATTGATATGGGGGTTACACCTGTTGACAGTGGGGGGGGGGGGAAAGATGGGGGGGTAATATCTGGTGCCTATATATTATCAGTATATGGCATATATATATGGGGGTTACACTGTGACAGTGGGGGGTGGGGAAAAGATGGGGGGTATATTGTGCCTATATATTATACAGTTACATTATGTGCATATATGATATGGGGGTTACACTGTGACAGTGGGGGGGGGGGGGGCTGGGGAAAGATGGGGGTAATCTGTGCATATATTATACAGTTACATTATGTGCATATATGATATGGGGTTACACTGGACAGTGGGGGGGGGGGGAGGGGAAAGATGGGGGTATATCTGTGCCTATATATTATACAGTTACATTATGTGCATATATGATATGGGGGTTACACTGTGACAGTGGGGGGGGGGGGGAAGATGGAGGGTATATCTGTGCCTATATATTATACAGTTACATTATGTGCATATATGATATGGGGGTTACACTGTGACAGTGGGGGGGGGGAAAGATGGGGGGTATATCTGTGCCTATATATTATACAGTTACATTATGTGCATATATGATATGGGGGTTACACTGTGACAGTGGGGGGGGGGCTGGGGGAAAGATGGGGGGTTATATCTGTGCCCTATATATTATACAGTTACATTATGTGCATATATGATATGGGGGTTACACTGTGACAAGTGGGGGGGGGGGGGGAAGATGGGGGGTATATCTGTGCCTATATATTATATAGTTACATGATATGGGGTTACGTGACTGGGGGGGTTATCTCGGAGGGACGTATCCGGTACACGAGAGGTTAAATGCCCCAGCCCGGGGGTCTATAGAGGCCGCTATAGAGGTGCCTTTGTGTGGGGCACAATACTCGGCGCTACATTGTATTCACTTCCGACAACAAACTCATTAAATCAGAGCTATTTTTTTGGGGTGAAACCCATTAAAGACACAACATCTATTTACTCACTGGCCGCGCATTGAGGCTGCTAATCAGAGTGGAAACTGCAGTGTTTGTTCGAGTCGCTCGTTTGCCACCGGACAGCGGGTACTAATTCAGGCCGAGGAATTGTCCCTTGTGTGACTCGACTCTGCCCTCTGACCCCCGGCGTCAATAGATCTCCCAAATCTGTGCCGTTCCCGTCCCACGGGCTCTCGGCCTCCTTGGGAAGAGACACTTTGTATCCTCCCTGTTCCCAGGGGCCGGCTGTGGCCCTTTGCTGGGAGCCCTGGCTGAGGGAGTCATTGTCCAACTGAAACTCACAACTAATTGTGTCAGGGGGGGGAACCCACAGTTCAGTCTCTTAGAGAACAAAGGGTGAAGACACACGGAGCTACTTAGTAGCAGCTACTTGTCACCAGGGTTGGGCTGGGAGGTGCGGGGCCCACCGGGGCTCCTGCCTCAGGGGCCCCGCACCCCCCAGGATACATGTCCTCTGCAGGGGCCCCCGCCGTGCACCCCTACCCCCCCTCCCTCAGGGGCCCCCGCCAGGTATTTTCCCAGTGTCCCGGCGGCCCAGTCCGACCCGGCTTGTCACGGCTACTGAACCCCAGGGAACCCCCTGCCACAGACAGTACTGGGAATTCCCTCTGCTAAACTCACATAGGGGCAATTATCAGCAACTGATCAGCACTGTCTGTTTCTGTAGCTGCTACTAAGTAGCTCCGTGTGTCTTCCCCCTAAGAGCCGTATGGACACACGTATGGAGCATGTGTTTCTGTCAGTCCGTGTGTGAGCACACGCGTGTTATTGCAGATAATGAAGACACTTTCTGGCACTAATTATCTATCCCCTGCTAATGATCCCACCCTTAATGAGAGGACAGTGTAATTAGGCGGCCATTGGGCCGGAGCTATCATGGCACTGATACAGAGTTTATGTAGATTGTAAGCTCAGTGGAGCAGAGCCAGTTGTGCAGCCCTGCAGGGAAGGGGGGTCCTTTCACAATAAGCTGAATGGGCTCGTATAGAGGTAAGTCACGGACCCCCGGCCTCCCCCCCCACACGGTCCCTGGGCCCCCCTTACACGGTCCCTGGCCCCCCACACGGTCCCTGGGCCCCCCCTACACGGTCCCTGGCCCCCCCCCCACGGTCCCTGGCCCCCCCTACACGGTCCCTGGCCCCCCCACACGGTCCCTGCCCCCCCCCCACACACGGTCCCTGGGCCCCCCCTACACAGTCCCTGCCCCCCCCCCCTACACACGGTCCCTGGGCCCCCACTGGCTCCTTTGTCCCACCCATAACAGTTAATCCATTTAGACTATTTAAGGGCAAGTGAATATTCATTGCAGAAATAAGCCAAGTAAATAAAGGGATTCAGGAGCGGCAGCACCTTGTAAGTGGATTACCCCCCCATCCCTGATCCCGATGAGAGATATTTCCAATTAAACTTTAATAAAATCCCAACTATGACGTGTCCCAGGCAATATATCTGCCCCCCCCCCCATTCCTTTACATTTCATTCCCTGCAAAATTGGTTTCTTACAGCAGTAAATTAACTGGACAATGGCCCAGCACTAATACACTGGCACATTAACCAATCAGCTTGCAGAACTGTCACAGTGCTCAACCCACCAGCCAATCTGAACATTAGAATATTTAGTGGGTTCAACTAACCTGTAGCCAATCAGAGCATTAGAACTCTAACAGGGCCAGACCAACCTGTAGCCAATCAGAGCATTAGAATACTCACAGGGCCAGACCAACCTGTAGCCAATCAGAGCATTAGAATACTAACAAGGCCAGACCAACCTGTAGCCAATCGGAGCATTAGAATACTCACAGGGCCCGACCAACCTGTAGCCAATAGGAGCTTTAGAATATTCATGGGGCTAGATTAACCTGTAGCCAATTGGAATACTCACAAGGCTAGACCAACCTGTAGCCAATCAGAGCATTAGAATACTCACAGGGCCAGACCAACCTGTAGCCAATTGGAATACTCACAGGGCCAGTCCAACCTGTAGCCAATCAGAGACCAGGAGTGGCCAAAACGTTGATCTCGGCCCACCAGTCGATCCCCTGTGGACTTCTGGTGCGGCGCTTTTATGGGGTTCAATAAAACCCCCTGGGGCAGTTCCTCGGGGGGGGGGGGGGGCACATACTATAGGTAGGAATTTACAATAAAGAGTAAGACTGGGGAGAGCCAGCTGACGGGCCAATGGAATGGCTTTGGGTTGGGCCCCTCTGAGTGTGACAACTCACTTAGTGGCGCTGCTGCGAGTGTGCCAATCCTGTTAGTGAATGCTATATGCGGGCAGGGAAGAGCCGGGCAGTGAAATGGGAATTCAGTATCGATTTCTGGCGGATAGTAGGGCCCCGGCTCATCCCCAGCGGCGCCACAAAGCCCACAATTGTCTCACCTGCCGCCGTGAAACAGGATTATCTCTCCCAGAGAGAGAGGAGAATGGGCCCCCCCGGCACCGAGCCCCCGGGTGAAAGGGTTAAAGATTATTTAAAGCAGCGATCACTCGGCACAAACGCGGCTGAATTGCCCAAAACGTCTCTCCCTTTCATCCCCCGGGGAATAGAATGCACTGTTTTCACACCCCGTTACCCGGACTGGCGAGGGTTACGCTCTGCTCGACTGAATCAGGGGGCTGTTCCTGCTGAATTGTGCTTAGTACAGGGGAATCCCTATGTGCCATAGTTTTATGGTATCTCTCTGTACAGGCTATGAGCAAACTTAGGGGGCTGTTCCTGCTGAATTGTGCTTAGTACAGGGGAATCCCTATGTGCCATAGTTTTATGGTATCTCTCTGTACAGGCTATGAGCAAACTTAGGGGGCTGTTCCTGCTGAATTGTGCTTAGTACAGGGGAATCCCTATGTGCCATAGTTTTATGGTATCTCTCTGTACAGGCTATGGGCAAACTCAGGGGGCTGTTCCTGCTGAATTGTGCTTACTAAGCACAATTCAGCAGGAACAGCCCCTAAGTTTGGGATGGCTGGTTGCTTGGCACAATAAGACGACGGGCACTGGAGCAGCTTTTAATATTCTCACCTAGGAGCAAATCTGCCCCCTTTCTGCGCCAGGGGGCCGGGGGTGATTGGATTGGGGGGGAAGCATTTCAGTTTGTGAGTGGCAGTTGGCAGGTGGCACTGGGATGAGGCTAATTGATGCCACGCAGAGACGCCCAATGGGGAAATCATTGTTCTTTGGGGATGATGGATGCCGAGCAGATTCTCTATAGAATATCTTATGCCAGGGTCTTATCCCAAGCCATAAGCAATTAAAGGACCAGCGCACTGCATTAGCCAGGTCCCTCCATTTGGCAAAGTTTGGCTTATTTACCCTTTATCCTATAGCGCCAACATGTTCCACTGGGGCAGCGCAGTCAGCAGAGCAGGTTCTGCCAACACGAATGGCTTTGGCCGGGCAGCTGGGCACCACGACCAATAACCTGACTTGGCCGCATTTGAACTGTGTGGCACCTACAGGAAAGTGTCAGAAGCCGCGATGGAAGCCGATTTGGTGGCAACGCGGCGTCTGAGCTTTTCCCCTTCCATCGTTATCTGCTAATATCCTCTTAGCCTAATTGTGACTCGGTAATTAGAGCCGGGCACTTAGTCACGGCACGGGGCAATCTGAGGTTCTGCTCTCCGCTTAACCCTATGGCCCATTGTTTGGCATTAGGAACTGGAAAGGGTTAATCTGTTAATCTGAGAGGCTCATTTATTATTGGGATGTGGGCGGCACAGTATGAGGGCTGGGGAGGGTTAATTAATTTTGCAAAATTAGGGTACGGGGAGGGGCTAGAAAGGGTTAATAATCATCATTTATTAAAATATTGCCAGCAAATTACACAGTGGTTTACATTAATAACAAACAGGAATCTTATAATAACGAACAAGGGTTTGCAGAGTAAGAATAGTCCCCGCTCACAAGAGCTTACAATCTAAGCTCATTAGCACAATACATGGCTAAATGTATGTATGTATATCTTTATTTATAAAGCGCTAATTATGTACCCAGCGCTGTACAGTAGAATTCATTCATACAAACAGGGGGTTAAAGATAATGGATAAATACAAAGTACAACAATAAATACAAATAAATACAAGATACAGTTGCAATAAGAGTCAGAAACACAAGATGAAGGAGGTCCCTGCCCCGTAGAGCTTACAATCTATATAAAAATGGGTTATTGTACAGCTCAGTAGCACAATATGCGGGCTAGAGGGAGTTAATCTAGGCTAGATTTATTATAGAGCTGTCAGTAGCGCACGATACAGGGCTGGAGAGGGTTAATTTATTATAGACCTGTCAGTAGTGCACGATACAGGGCTGGAGAGGGTTAATTTATTATAGAGCTGTCAGTAGCGCAATACAGGGCTGGAGAGGGTTAATTTATTATAGAGGGCTCAGTAGCGCAATACAGGGCTGGAGAGGGTTAATTTATTATAGAGGGCTCAGTAGCGCACGATACAGGGCCGGAGAGGGTTAATTTATTATAGAGCTGTCAGTAGTGCACGATACAGGGCTGGAGAGGGTTAATTTATTATAGAGCTGTCAGTAGTGCACGATACTGGGCTGGAGAGGGTTAATTTATTATAGAGGGCTCAGTAGCGCACGATACAGGGCCGGAGAGGGTTAATTTATTATAGAGGGCTCAGTAGCGCAATACAGGGCTGGAGAGGGTTAATTTATTATAGAGGGCTCAGTAGCGCACGATACAGGGCCGGAGAGGGTTAATTTATTAAAGAGCTGTCAGTAGTGCACGATACATGGCTGGAGAGGGTTAATTTATTATAGAGGGCTCAGTAGCGCAATACAGGGCTGGAGAGGGTTAATTTATTATAGAGGGCTCAGTAGCGCACGATACAGGGCTGGAGAGGGTTAATTTATTATAGAGGGCTCAGTAGCGCACGATACAGGGCCGGAGAGGGTTAATAGTGGTGCCCAGGAACACCCCGCGTGGCCCAATCAGATAAACAGTACGTGAGTCAGGTTATTGTTATGATCTAATTCCTTTCCCATCATGCACTGGGTGAGTACTGCCCCGGGGGGGGGGGGGTATTATCACTGCTATTGTCCCTCTCGCTGTATATACAGCACCACACCCACAATGCCGTGCAGTCACCGGTGTAATACACTATCCCCATGCCCGGGGGGCGCCCACGTAACCGTGTGGGGCGGGGCTTACTGGGGGATGGGGGGTGGAATGAATGGGAATTGTACCCCCCCTCCCCCCCAGTAGGTGCCAAACTGCAACTTTCATCCTTTCATCCCACTGAATATTAAAGGGATATTTCCCTCACTAAATGGCACCATAACTGCACAGGAAGTAGAGACAGTCACATGGGTACCAGGAAATACACTCCCCCGTGCAAAGGAAGCAGAGACAGTCACATGGGTACCAGGAAATACACTCCCCCGTGCAAAGGAAGCAGAGACAGTCACATGGGTACCGGGAAATACACTCCCCCGTGCAAAGGAAGCAGAGACAGTCACACGGGTACCGGGAAATACACTCCCCCGTGCAAAGGAAGCAGAGACAGTCACACGGGTACCAGGAAATACACTCCCCCGTGCAAAGGAAGCAGAGACAGTCACATGGGTACCGGGAAATACACTCCCCCGTGCAAAGGAAGCAGAGACAGTCACACGGGTACCGGGAAATACACTCCCCGTGCACAGGAAGTAGAGACAGTCACATGGGTACCAGGAAATACACTCCCCCGTGCAAAGGAAGCAGAGACAGTCACATGGGTACCGGGAAATACACTCCCCCATGCAAAGGAAGCAGAGACAGTCACATGGGTACCAGGAAATACACTCCCCCGTGCAAAGGAAGCAGAGACAGTCACATGGGTACCAGGAAATACACTCCCCCGTGCACAGGAAGCAGAGACAGTCACATGGGTACCAGGAAATACACTCCCCCGTGCAAAGGAAGCAGAGACAGTCACATGGGTACCGGGAAATACACTCCCCCATGCAAAGGAAGCAGAGACAGTCACATGGGTACCAGGAAATACACTCCCCCGTGCAAAGGAAGCAGAGACAGTCACATGGGTACCAGGAAATACACTCCCCCGTGCAAAGGAAGCAGAGACAGTCACACGGGTACCAGGAAATACACTCCCCCGTGCAAAGGAAGCAGAGACAGTCACATGGGTACCAGGAAATACACTCCCCCGTGCAAAGGAAATAGAGACAGTCACATGGGTACCAGGAAATACACTCCCCCGTGCAAAGGAAGCAGAGACAGTCACATGGGTACCAGGAAATACACTCCCCCGTGCAAAGGAAGCAGAGACAGTCACATGGGTACCGGGAAATACACTCCCCCGTGCAAAGGAAGCAGAGACAGTCACATGGGTACCAGGAAATACACTCCCCCGTGCAAAGGAAGCAGAGACAGTCACATGGGTACCGGGAAATACACTCCCCCGTGCAAAGGAAGCAGAGACAGTCACATGGGTACCAGGAAATACACTCCCCCGTGCAAACACTTTGTATCCTGACAGCAGAAATCCCCTTACCCCTCTGTCAGTTTAGCCCGGTGCAGCCCCCCTAATACAGGCCATATATAATATTTGCTGTTTCCTGGAGTTGTTGAACTTGGCAGCTAAATGCCAGCGGGAGACTGGGGGTCCCCCACCCTGAGTTGCACCCCCCGGAGCCCCCGCTCCATCCCCATGAAATGATTGTGATGTTCATGAATCAAATGAAATCCGGTAATTACCCGACAGCTGGACGGTCTGATCCCCAATCTGCTAACGAACCGGTATTAGCGGCCGTAATAAAGCTGATTAATGGGCAGATTAGAAACCCACCAACCAGGGAGAGGCAGATGGTCCGGGAACCTGTCAGTCCCAACACAGATGCTGAATGGGGGGGGGGGGGGTCCCAGTATCTCTCTGCCCCCAGTTGTGCACCAGTATGTCCCACAGCTCCCCCCTGTATACTGGAATGTACTGCCCCACTGCTACCCCCCCCCCCATGGGGTGCCAGGACCCCCTACTTTCCCACTGCCTGCATTCTGTAGCACTGGGGGTCAGGTGGGGGGTCAGGTGGGGGGGCATGTAGGTGCCCCCTCTGTTCCCCCCAGCTGATATACTCACTACTCACTCAGTAACACAAGGTAGGGGGCACTAGTGAGTGAGGTGTAAAGTAATTACTATTTGCCCTATGGCAGGGGGCATTTAGCGGTGCTACAATCTGCCCGCTTAGTAATAGCAGAGCCCCAAATGTAAGGCCCCTGGCGCAAATCAACAGACGCAACGTCCCAAGCGCAAATCCACAGACGCAACGTCCCAAGCGCAAATCCACAAACGCAACGTCCCAAGCGCAAATCCACAGACGCAACGTCCCAAGCGCAAATCCACAGACGCAACGTCCCAAGCGCAAGTTCACAGACGCAACGTCCCAAGCGCAAGTTCACAGACGCAACGTCCCAAGCGCAAATCCACAGACGCAACGTCCCAAGCGCAAGTTCACAGACGCAACGTCCCAAGCGCAAGTCCACAGACGCAACGTCCCAAGCGCAAGTTCACAGACGCAACGTCCCAAGCGCAAGTTCACATGCCCCAGACGCAATTCATCAGTCGCAAAGCCTCGAACGGAAAGCCACAGACGCAAGGTCCCAACGGAGGGGCCTAGGCGCAAAGCCCCGACATAAGGCCCCAGGCGCAATTATTTAATAAATACGCAAAGGAAAACATTTCCCAACCCGGGCTCCGCAGGCGATGAGCTCACACACACGGGGTGGCGACGCGCCAATTGGCAGCGGAACAAAATCGTTGCATCTTCGCCTCCGGCACCGACCTGTTGCTCCGGAATTCCTGGACCCGGTCCCGTCGGTTCGAGTTGCTGAGAAACAGGTGTCACCCGATCTGCGCGGCTTTTGGTGTCGAGAAAAAGTCACAGGGGGATCGGGGGCTGCTGGACGCAGTTGAAAGAGATTTTGTCGCAGCCGCAGGGAATGCGGCGATAGAAAAGCGCGTTTGACATTTGTTTCCCTGCGACTCGCACCTGCTGCGCGTTTGATCTCCGGGTTCGTTTCTAGCGGCACCAAAACGCCCCCCCCCCCCCCCCGACACTTTCCTTTCAGTGGGGCAACAAGGGAATTTCCTTTCCAACGAAAAATTCGCCCCTATAAAACCTACTCACCCCTATTGTCTGTCACCTGTAAAACTCCCAGGTAAATACCTGCCCCTCCCCCCACCTGTAGGGCCCAAAACCCCCCTGTATTCAGCACTTGCCCCACTCTGCCCCACATACCATTCTTTCTGGGAAATCTGTGGGGGATGTGTATAGTAAGGCAAATAGCTTTAGTCCCTATCCCATTCCCATCAGCCCCTGCCCCAGTGAGCTTACAATCTAAGGTCCCTATCCCATTCCCATCAGTCCCTGCCCCAGTGAGCTTACAATCTAAGGTCCCTATCCCATTCCCATCAGTCCCTGCCCCAGTGAGCTTACAATCTAAGGTCCCTATCCCATTCCCATCAGCCCCTGCCCCAGTGAGCTTACAATCTAAGGTCCCTATCCCATTCCCATCTAAGGCCTATCCCATTCCATAGTCCTGCCAGTGAGCCTTACAATCTAAGGTCCCTATCCCCATTCCCATCCAGCCCCTGCCCCAGTGAGCTTAACAATCTAGGTCCCTATCCCATTCCCATCAGCCCCTGCCCCAGTGAGCTTACAATCTAAGGTCCCTATCCCATTCCCATCAGTCCCTGCCCCAGTGAGCTTACAATCTAAGGTCCCTATCCCATTCCCATCAGTCCCTGCCCCCAGTGAGCTTACAATCTAAGGTCCCTATCCCATTCCCATCAGCCCCTGCCCCCAGTGAGCTTACAATCTAAGGTCCCCTATCCCATTCCATCAGTCCCTGCCCCAGTGAGCTTACAATCTAGGGCCCTATCCCATTCCCATCAGTCCCTGCCCCAGTGAGCTTACAATCAAAGGTCCCTATCCCATTCCCATCAGCCCCTGCCCCAGTGAGCTTACAATCAAAGGTCCTATCCATTCCCATCAGCCCCTGCCCCAGTGAGCTTACAATCTAAGGTCCCTATCCCATTCCCATCAGCCCCTGCCCCAGTGAGCTTACAATCTAAGGTCCCTATCACATTCCCATCAGCCCCTGCCCCAGTGAGCTTACAATCTAAGGTCCCTATCCCATTCCCATCAGTCCCTGCCCCAGTGAGCTTACAATCTAAGGCCCCACGTCTGTCCTTTCAGTTGGGAATATTTCTCCCTTTCCGTAAGTGATTAAGGGATTCCGTGTTGGCCGCCCAAGGGGAGAGTAAATTCCATTCTCATTGGGCCCCTGTGTTGTACGAGAGCAATGAGCGCAGATTTCTCGCCGGCGCATTAATAAGCATCGTAAATCCGGTTTCCATGTTACATAAAGGGGAAGGAAACAATTGAATGATTATTTTATGTGCAAAGTCACTGGCGTTAAACTGCCGATCGCTTGTAATCGAACCCCCGTTCTTTGTGCGCCCAGTAATTCTGTGTGTAACATAATCCCTATAATTCTGTCTTGTAACAAAGCTCTGTCATGTGACACCGTGCCCCCCCCCCCTTATACCCAACCTGGAGAGGGGGGCTCACTTCTACTGTGTTTGCCCCTAACTGACATGCCAGCATGTTAGGGGTCTCTATAGTACCCCTCAATGCTCACATAAATTACCCACTGTAATAGGGTATCTGACCCCCCCATTGTAAGCAGCAGTCCTGCCCTGCTTTATGGCTGAGATTCTAGCTATCTGTATAACAGAGCATTCTGTCACAGTGGCACAGATCCTATCTGATCCCCCCATTGTAAGCAGCAGTCCTGCCCTGCTTTATGGCTGAGATTCTAGCTATCTGTATAACAGAGCATTCTGTCACAGTGGCACAGATCCTATCTGATCCCCCCATTGTAAGCAGCAGTCCTGCCCTGCTTTATGGCTGAGATTCTAGCTATCTGTATAACAGAGCATTCTGTCACAGTGGCACAGATCCTATCCCCCCATTGTAAGCAGCAGTCCTGCCCTGCTTTATGGCTGAGATTCTAGCTATCTGTATAACAGAGCATTCTGTCACAGTGGCACAGATCCTATCTAACCCCCCCATTGTAAGCAGCAGTCCTGCCCTGCTTTATGGCTGAGATTCTAGCTATCTGTATAACAGAGCATTCTGTCACAGTGGCACAGATCCTATCTGATCCCCCCATTGTAAGCAGCAGTCCTGCCCTGCTTTATGGCTGAGATTCTAGCTATCTGTATAACAGAGCATTCTGTCACAGTGGCACAGATCCTATCTGATCCCCCCATTGTAAGCAGCAGTCCTGCCCTGCTTTATGGCTGAGATTCTAGCTATCTGTATAACAGAGCATTCTGTCACAGTGGCACAGATCCTATCTGATCCCCCCCCCATTGTAAGCAGCAGTCCTGCCCTGCTTTATGGCTGAGATTCTAGCTATCTGTATAACAGAGCATTCTGTCACAGTGGCACAGATCCTATAAAAATGGCAATATATCAGGTAAATTTTGAGACGAATGTATCACCTGAAGGGATATGTGAGAGAAGACAGATGCCGCGGGGGTGATTGCTGTTGGTTCATGGAAAATCCCACAAGCTGTAAATATTTTGCACAATATACATTTGTCAATGCAAATTCCCCTCGGCATATCCCAACCGACAGCGGCCTGAATCATATGGATTCCCCTACTGATATTGTGATATAGGGAAACACTATGGCACCCCCTACCCATATGTATAAATACAAATATACAGAGAAGGAATGTTCTGGGCACACAATAAGCTGTACCCCCATACTGTACTGTCTAAGGGAAACACTATGGCACCTCCTACCCATATGTATAAATACAAATATACAGAGAAGGAATGTTCTGGGCACACAATAAGCTGTACCCCCATACTGTACTGTCTAAGGGAAACACTATGGCACCTCCTACCCATATGTATAAATACAAATATACAGAGAGGGAATGTTCTGGGCACACAATAAGCTGTACCCCCATACTGTACTGTCTAAGGGAAACACTATGGCACCTCCTACCCATATGTATAAATATAAATATACAGAGAAGGAATGTTCTGGGCACACAATAAGCTGTACCCCCATACTGTACTGTCTAAGGGAAACACTATGGCACCTCCTACCCATATGTATAAATACAAATATACAGAGAGGGAATGCTCTGGGCACACAATAAGCTGTACCCCCATACTGTACTGTCTAAGGGAAACACTATGGCACCCCCTACCCATATGTATAAATACAAATATACAGAGAGGGAATGTTCTGGGCACACAATAAGCTGTACCCCCATACTGTACTGTCTAAGGGAAACACTATGGCATATGAATATGGCTATTCAGGCCTCTCCTGTTCATATCCCAGTCTCTCTTCTCTTCTACTGCTTGGTTACTAAGGTAATTTGGACCCTAGCAACCAGATAGCTGCTGAAACTCTAAACTGCTGAACAAAAAGTGAAATAACCAAAAAACTACAAATAATTAAAAATGAAGACCAATTGCAAATTGTCTCAGAATATCACTCTACATTATACTAAAAGTTACTCCAAGGTGGTTCGGTCAAATCTTTCACAAAGGATTCTGGGTTCAGCCGAATGCCAGAATAGTGAATTCGCTGCCTCCCTAATTATAGCCGGTCACCATTTGGGCACATTGGGCGCCTGGAACACCAGTTGGAAGTGAAATCCCTAACGAATGAAGACTCTGGGGATGATTTCATATAAAGCGACTTATCATGTTTCACTGGCCGCACCTTTCCCTGCGGCGGGGATGGGCCCGACCCACACACACAATGTACCTGCAGGGTCCTGGGCCAGAGAGCAAGTCGTGCACCCCGGGTTCTCACTAATGAAATCCGGTGCCTGGGAGAAGATAAGAGAGGTCACAGCCTGGTGGGGAGAGGAGAATGGGACTGCCGAGCCATTGATCAGTCAGACCCCTTATGGGGTCCCAACACAAGAGACAGCCCTTATCCCGCACAGCAGTGCAGCGAGTGAGTGACAGCCCGTATGAATTGTCTCCAAGTCATTAGACAGAGGCCAAACCCGGGCTGTTCCTGGAGGCCGAGCCTTCGCCGCTCCTGATAAACATCTCCGCGGTGTCGGAGTCAGCGCCGCGGTGTATGAAGCTGCCCTGGGAAAAGGGCATTTATAGAGACAGTTATTAGCAGGGGGCAGAATAGACTGTTTGGCTCATTATTAGGGCTAATGTGCCTTTAAATTGCCTGGAACAGTGTAATGCGCAGCAGCTGTGGGGTATGTATGGGCAGCAGACTGCAAGGAGCCCCCTCAGGGGCCACAGGTGATACTCGGGGCAATACAGGGTTGTGCCTCTGCCTTTCTAATGGGTCTCTGTACCTTTAAATGTTTCTTTACCTTTATATTTTATTCTAATGAAAATAATGGGTGCAAATGTAACTCTTGTAACTTTACTGGCAAAGCTCCAGGAGGAACAGCCTGTACCAACACATAGAATACAGTTATTCCAGCATTGGTTAAGAGTACTAAGGACAATTCAGCAGGAACAGCCCCCTAAGTTTGCTCATAGCCTGTACAGAGAGATACCATAAAACTATGGCACATAGGAATTCCCCTGTACTAAGCACAATTCAGCAGGAACAGCCCCCTAAGTTTGCCCATAGCCTGTACAGAGAGATACCATAAAACTATGGCACATAGGGATTCCCCTGTACTAAGCACAATTCAGCAGGAACAGCCTCTAGAAGCCACAATATCCCCATAACATCCCACGTGTGGTCACATTTTCTTATGCACCAAGCTGATCATTTTTCATGATAAAATAAACTATCACTCCTGTCCAAACACTGCTCCATTAAATCCCTGTAACGGCTGCACTGTGTTGTTTTACTTGTGAATTTCTGCTATTTTAATAATTAATGTTTTTTTTCTTGTTGGCTTCCATTACACTCACAGTGTACACAGCACAGTACAGCCAGTGAGCAGGATTAAAGAGACAAATACAGCTGTGGCCCCTGGAGCCCCCACGATTCATTAACTCTACATGTACCTATTCCATCCTCTGGGACTGGGGCTGTGGGATAGCAGGTATAGTAGGGAGAGATGGTGCCTATAGTAGCAGTGGGGGGATAATAGCCTCTGGGAAGGGACTGGGGCTGTGGGATAGCAGGTATAGTAGGGAGAGATGGTGCCTATAGTAGCAGTGGGGGGATAATAGCCTCTGGGAAGGGACTGGGGCTGTGGGATAGCAGGTATAGTAGGGAGAGATGGTGCCTATAGTAGCAGTGGGATAATAGCCTCTGGGAAGGGACTGGGGCTGTGGGATAGCAGGTATAGTAGGGAGAGATGGTGCCTATAGTAGCAGTGGGATAATAGCCTCTGGGAAGGGACTGGGGCTGTGGGATAGCAGGTATAGTAGGGAGAGATGGTGTCCCCCACTGCTACTATAGGCACCATCTCTCCCTACTATACCTGCTATCCCACAGCCTCAGTCCCTTCCCAGAGGCTATTATCCCCCCACTGCTACTATAGGCACCATCTCCCCCTACTATACCTGCTATCCCACAGCCCCAGTCCCTTCCCAGAGGCTATTATCCCCCCACTGCTATTATAGGCACCATCTCTCCCTACTATACCTGCTATCCCACAGCCCCCAGTCCCTTCCCAGAGGCTATTATCCCCCCACTGCTATTATAGGCACCATCTCCCCCTACTATACCTGCTATCCCACAGCCCCAGTCCCTTCCCAGAGGCTATTATCCCCCCACTGCTACTATAGGCACCATCTCCCCCTACTATACCTGCTATCCCACAGCCCCAGTCCCTTCCCAGAGGCTATTATCCCCCACTGCTACTATAGGCACCATCTCTCCCTACTATACCTGCTATCCCACAGCCCCAGTCCCTTCCCAGAGGCTATTATCCCCCCACTGCTACTATAGGCACCATCTCTCCCTACTATACCTGCTATCCCACAGCCCCAGTCCCTTCCCAGAGGCTATTATCCCACTGCTACTATAGGCACCATCTCCCCCTACTATACCTGCTATCCCACAGCCCCAGTCCTTCCCAGAGGCTATATCCCCCACTGCTACTATAGGCACCATCTCTCCCTACTATACCTGCTATCCCACAGCCCCAGTCCCTTCCCAGAGGCTATTATCCCCCCCACTGCTACTATAGGCACCATCTCTGCCTACTATACCTGCTATGCCACAGCCCCAGTCCCTTCCCAGAGGCTATTATCCCCCCACTGCTACTATAGGCACCATCTCTCCCTACTATACCTGCTATCCCACAGCCCCAGTCCCTTCCCAGAGGCTATTATCCCCCCACTGCTACTATATAAGGATTATATAATTATAGAGACCGTAGGGTGCAATGAGGAGTTAATAAAGACGTTATAGGGAGTGGCTGCTGTATTTATGGGTGAAGGTTTAGGGAGCGGTTATAGGGGAAATCAGGTGACTTTTATATTTTGCAGTTCATATTGGCCCATCTTGGCCTTTAAGGTATATAAAATGCCATTTTAACACTAATCTCTTTTTTACACTTATTGGAAGCCGGGGGTATTTGCCCCTCTCCGGGGCAGTGCCGGGCTGATTCTCCTTACTATATTTTCCCAGGGCAGACAATGGAACGGAATGCATCGTTAATCGCAGAGAAGCGCCGTTAGTAATGGAGGTGTATCCTGCGAGCACTCAGCCCTGAATACACAAAGACGCGTGGAAATCGCGCCGGTGACGCGCCCGTCGGCCCCCGAATTCTCCTTTTTTTGCCTGAATTTCATGTGGAACCAAAGCTCCCAGGTTTCCCTTTCTGCCCATGTAACTAATTTCCCTCCCTAATCGGCCAATTTCCCCCCTCTCCAGCCCCCGACCCGCAGGCACATTGTCCAACTGGGGGGGATACACCCGAATTCTCCCGCCGAGGAATCGGAACGACACGCTCTAAAATGCGCCGCCGGGGGAAGAATCTGCCTTTGAGAAAAGACAAAAAATATTTCTCAAGGAAAAGCCCAGGCCCCATTGATCCGTGGAAAGTGTGGGAGGCGTGAGAAGGAGTTAATAGATAAAGAATTGTCCGGCTATTCCGACTCCTGACACAATAGGGAAGGTAGAAAGGTTTGGGGTCTGCGGGAGAGACTCCCCCCCGGAACATTGTCATTTATTATCAATTTCATCATAATTATCCTTTCTGTAGGGGAATGAGAGCAGGGCAGGCAGTAACCCTTCCAACACTTTCCCCTGTCTCTGCCCCTATATATTAGGTACCTACCTAGTGCTACCAACCCCTATTTCTGTAGGGAAATGAGAGCAGAGCAGGCAGTAACCCTTCCAACACTTTCCCCTGTCTCTGCCCCTATATATTAGGTACCTACCTAGTGCTACCAACCCCTATTTCTGTAGGGAAATGAGAGCAGGGCAGGCAGTAACCCTTCCAACACTTTCCCCTGTCTCTGCCCCTATATATTAGGTACCTACCTAGTGCTACCAACCCCTATTTCTGTAGGGAAATGAGAGCAGGGCAGGCAGTAACCCTTCCAACACTTTCCCCTGTCTCTGCCCCTATATATTAGGTACCTACCTAGTGCTACCAACCCCTATTTCTGTAGGGAAATGAGAGCAGGGCAGGCAGTAACCCTTCCAACACTTTCCCCTGTCTCTGCCCCTATATATTAGGTACCTACCTAGTGCTACCAACCCCTATTTCTGTAGGGAAATGAGAGCAGGGCAGGCAGTAACCCTTCCAACACTTTCCCCTGTCTCTGCCCCTATATATTAGGTACCTACCTAGTGCTACCAACCCCTATTTCTGTAGGGAAATGAGAGCAGGGCAGGCAGTAACCCTTCCAACACTTTCCCCTGTCTCTGCCCCTATATATTAGGTACCTACCTAGTGCTACCAACCCCTATTTCTGTAGGGAAATGAGAGCAGGGCAGGCAGTAACCCTTCCAACACTTTCCCCTGTCTCTGCCCCTATATATTAGGTACCTACCTAGTGCTACCAACCCCTATTTCTGTAGGGAAATGAGAGCAGGGCAGGCAGTAACCCTTCCAACACTTTCCCCTGTCTCTGCCCCTATATATTAGGTACCTACCTAGTGCTACCAACCCCTATTTCTGTAGGGAAATGAGAGCAGAGCAGGCAGTAACCCTTCCAACACTTTCCCCTGTCTCTGCCCCTATATATTAGGTACCTACCTAGTGCTACCAACCCCTATTTCTGTAGGGAAATGAGAGCAGGGCAGGCAGTATATAATAGAGGGGGTAATAGAGGCTTTCAGTTTCAGGAGGTTCCGGGACTCTGCCAAATGTGGTATCGATGGAATGAGGTTGGACTGGGCAGGTTCCATCTCTCTGGCTGTTGTTGTTGTTGAACTGCATCACTGGCACAAAATATACAGATACAAAAACATCAGAATTCGTTACATTGTATATTCAATAAACACACAGTGTATCCCGACCCACATTTCCCTTAACCAAGTCCCCATATCTGAGTGCTCCCCAATACTGTATCTCTGTGCCAGATACAAACCGTCCCAGCAACCTCGGGTTTGTTACCTGCCCGAACCCTGGAAACAATAACTTGTCCCCTGCAGAATGTTATCGCTTGGTGCTGGGGGTTAATCCAGGCCAGAGATTCCCTCTCTCCTGCCCCGGGGCAAACAGTGTTTCACTTTCAGCCAATCATTTATTATTCCCGTCACCGCGCAGGGGGGGGGGTCACATGATTCATCAGCTTCCCCGCCCCCACACCTTACTCTGGAAATGGGCTGTAACTTCTCACCTGTAAAATAGACAAATCCCCCCCTAACTGGCCTTCAGGCTGGGCCCCCTTAGCCCATAACAAGGTTACAGATATATAGAAACATTGGGGTAACAGTCACCCCGCTATAGTTCCAGGGGTACCCAGGGCACAAATACTCACCCCAAATCCCCCCCTAACTGGCCTTCAGGCTGGGCCCCCTTAGCCCATAACAAGGTTACAGATATATAGAAACATTGGGGTAACAGTCACCCCGCTATAGTTCCAGGGGTACCCAGGGCACAAATAAGCACTCACCCCAAATCCCCCCCAACTGGCCTTCAGGCTGGGCCCCCTTAGCCCATAACAAGGTTACAGATATATAGAAACATTGGGGTAACAGTCACCCCGCTATAGTTCCAGGGGTACCCAGGGCACAAATAAGCACCCCAAATCCCCCCCTAACTGGCCTTCAGGCTGGGCCCCCTTAGCCCATAACAAGGTTACAGATATATAGAAACATTGGGGTAACAGTCACCCCGCTATAGTTCCAGGGGTACCCAGGGCACAAATAAGCACTCACCCCAAATCCCCCCTAACTGGCCTTCAGGCTGGGCCCCCTTAGCCCATAACAAGGTTACAGATATATAGAAACATTGGGGTAACAGTCACCCGCTATAGTTCCAGGGGTACCCAGGGCACAAATAAGCACTCACCCCAAATCCCCCCCAACTGGCCTTCAGGCTGGGCCCCCTTAGCCCATAACAAGGTTACAGATATATAGAAACATTGGGGTAACAGTCACCCCGCTATAGTTCCAGGGGTACCCAGGGCACAAATAAGCACCCCAAATCCCCCCCTAACTGGCCTTCAGGCTGGGCCCCCTTAGCCCATAACAAGGTTACAGATATATAGAAACATTGGGGTAACAGTCACCCCGCTATAGTTCCAGGGGTACCCAGGGCACAAATAAGCACTCACCCCAAATCCCCCCCTAACTGGCCTTCAGGCTGGGCCCCCTTAGCCCATAACAAGGTTACAGATATATAGAAACATTGGGGTAACAGTCACCCCGCTATAGTTCCAGGGGTACCCAGGGCCCAGGGCTATGACACCCCCTTTTTCTCCCTCCCAGAGGAGGAGGAGGGGGGTTCCCCGTATATAATCGCTGCCCCAGATAAGGGTTCTGATACCCGTAATTACTGAGTAATTTGAAGACAATGTTGCCAAACTGCCAGGCTGGCGCGGTGCCCCCGGTGAGGCAATACTGGCACGACATGAGTGCCTTATGGAGAGTGAGCTCCGTGCCAAGCCGAGGGCTCAGTAAGAGGAAGGCGCGGCGCACACAGCGACAAACACAACGGGGCTTTATTCTGGGATTTTATTTTTCATAATAGTTTCTTTCGCTGGTTTCCGGGTCGGATTAATGAAAACAGAGGCCGAAAATCCCACATCAATGAGATCAGAGGAAACGCCGCGTATTGTGCGCCGCGAAGGGAAAACAAACGCGTAGATTCGTGGCAACTGCCTCTCAGCCGGGTACCTGGGGGGGCAGGGGTGGTACCAAGGGCCCCTAATGGGCCCCACAGGCCCCCACCCCATTCTACTGATGGTCCCTATTGGCCTAAATAATAGAAATACAATCAAGTCCATTGGCCGGTACTGCGGGTTGAGCCCTTGTCAGGGTCGGATTGGGGTTTATTTTTATTTTATGTCTTTATTTCCAGTTATTTGTATAGCGCTGACTCACTTCCCCAGTGCTTTGCAAGGATTATTCATCATTCCCATCAGCCCCTGCCCCAGTGAGCTTACAATCTTAGGTCCCTATCCCATTCCCATCAGCCCCTGCCCCAGTGAGCTTACAATCTAAGGTCCCTATCACATTCCCATCAGTCCCTGCCCCAGTGAGCTTACAATCTAAGGCCCCTATCCCATTCCCATCCGTCCCTGCCCCAGTGAGCTTACAATCTAAGGTCCCTATCCCATTTCCATCAGCCCCTGCCCCAGTGAGCTTACAATCTAAGGTCCCTATCCCATTTCCATCAGCCCCTGCCCCAGTGAGCTTACAATCTAAGGTCCCTATCCCATTCCCATCAGTCCCTGCCCCAGTGAGCTTACAATCTAAGGTCCCTATCCCATTCCCATCCGTCCCTGCCCCAGTGAGCTTTACAATCTAAGGTCCCTATCCCATTCCCATCAGTCCCTGCCCCAGTGAGCCTACAGTCTTAGGTCCCTATCCCATTCCCATCAGCCCCTGCCCCAGTGAGCTTACAATCTAAGGCCCCTATCCCATTCCCATCAGTCCCTGCCCCAGTGAGCTTACAATCTAAGGCCCCTATCCCATTCCATCAGTCCCTGCCCAGTGAGCTTACAATCTAGGTCCCTATCCCATTCCATCAGTCCCTGCCCCAGTGAGCTTACAATCTAAGGTCCCTATCCCATTCCCATCAGTCCCTGCCCCAGTGAGCTTACAATCTAAGGTCTCTATCCCATTCCCATCAGTCCCTGCCCCAGTGAGCTTACAGTCTTAGGTCCCTATCCCATTCCCATCAGCCCCTGCCCCAGTGAGCTTACAATCTAAGGTCCCTATCCCATTCCCATCAGTCCCTGCCCCAGTGAGCTTACAATCTAAGGTCCCTATCACATTCCCATCAGTCCCTGCCCCAGTGAGCTTACAATCTAAGGTCCCTATCCCATTCCCATCAGTCCCTGCCCCAGTGAGCTTACAATCTAAGGTCCCTATTTTGCCCCAACATTCTGCCCCTGGGGCACTGCTCGGGTTGCTGTGGGGAAGACTCGCTGCTCCTGGGACGTATTTATGGGAAACTTTACAAGCCGGGGGAGTGGGGAGAGAATTATTTTTACTGCCGGAGTAACCAGCTCACAGAACTGCGCCTTTAAACTTTTATTGGCTGAGCTCTAATAAAATCCCCGTCTCGGGCCTTGCAGTTTATTTTACGAGCCAATAATCAGCCGCCCAGCTCTGTACCTACCCTGCCGCCCAATGCTGCCTTCTGATTGGTGGCTCTGGAGATATCACCAACGGCAGAAGTTCCAGGAAGGGCCCTTGTGATGGGTGAGGGAGAGGATTGGGGACCCAGGGGAAGGATTTATTTGGGGAGGAATCACCGTGGGAACAGGGGTGCAATAGCGAAGATAGAACTGCAAAACTATGTGCCCCACATAGTCCATGGCAACGGCATCACCAGGGGAATGACAGACTCCTAAAAGGAGAAACAGTCACTGCAATTGTTCCATGTATCGCATCACATTAACCCCAGGCATGCCAGTGAGATAACTGCAGGAAATAAATTAAGAGCATCACATTAACACCAGGCATGCCAGTGAGATAACTGCAGGAAATACATCAAGAGCATCACATTAACCCCAGGCATGCCAGTGAGATCACTGCAGGAAATACATTAAGAGCATCGCATTAACCCCAGGCATGCCAGTTAGATCCCAGCAGTGCCTTCTATTTTAGTGGGAGTAACAGGAAGAGCTGGGAAGTTGTGGGCCCCCCCCGAATCAGTGGTACTGGCAGATACATTAGATAGGTACAAGGAAGGGGAGTTACAGGGGGGGCTGGGAAGTTGTGGGATCCCCCCCCCCTGAATCAGTGGTACTGGCAGATACATTAGATAGGTACAAGGAAGGGGAGTTACAGGGGGGGCTGGGAAGTTGTGGGAACCCCCCCCCCTGAATCAGTGGTACTGGCAGATACATTAGATAGGTACAAGGAAGGGGAGTTACAGGGGGGCTGGGAAGTTGTGGGATCCCCCCCCTGAATCAGTGGTACTGGCAGATACATTAGATAGGTACAAGGAAGGGAGTTACAGGGGGGGCTGGGAAGTTGTGGGACCCCCCCTGAATCAGTGTACTGGCAGGGATACATTAGATAGGTACAAGGAAGGGGAGTTACAGGGGGGCTGGGAAGTTGTGGACCCCCCCCCTGAATCAGTGGTACTGGCAGATACATTAGATAGGTACAAGGAAGGGGAGTTACAGGCGGGGGCTGGGAAGTTGTGGGATTCCCCCCCCCTGAATCAGTGGTACTGGCAGATACATTAGATAGGTACAAGGAAGGGGGAGTTACAGGGGGGCTGGGAAGTTGTGGGACCCCCCCCTGAATCAGTTGGTACTGGCAGATACATTTAGATAGGTACAAGGAAGGGGAGTTACAGGGGGCTGGGAAGTTTGTGGGATTCCCCCCCCCCTGAATCAGTGGTACTGGCAGATACATTAGATAAGGTACAAGGAAGGGAGTTACAGGGGGGGGCTGGGAAGTTGTGGGATCCCCCCCCCCTGAATCAGTGGTACTGGCAGATACATTAGATAGGTACAAGGAAGGGGAGTTACAGGGGGGGCTGGGAAGTTGTGGGATCCCCCCCTGAATCAGTGGTACTGGCAGATACATTAGATAGGTACAAGGAAGGGGAGTTACAGGGGGGGCTGGGAAGTTGTGGGACCCCCCCCTGAATCAGTGGTACTGGCAGATACATTAGATAGGTACAAGGAAGGGGAGTTACAGGGGGGGCTGGGAAGTTGTGGGACCCCCCCTGAATCAGTGGTACTGGCAGATACATTAGATAGGTACAAAGGAAGGGGAGTTACAGGGGGGGGGGCTGGGAAGTTGTGGGATCCCCCCCCCTGAATCAGTGGTACTGGCAGATACATTAGTAGGTAACAAGGAAGGGGAGTTTACAGGGGGGCTGGGAAGTTGTGGACGCCCCCCCCCCCTGAATCAGTGGTAACTGGCAGATACATTAGATAGGTACAAGGAAGGGGAGTTACAGGGGGGGGGCTGGGAAGTTGTGGCATTCCCCCCCCCTGAATCAGTGGTACTGGCAGATACATTAGATAGGTACAAGGAAGGGGAGTTACAGGGGGGGCTGGGAAGTTGGCGGACCCCCCCCTGAATCAGCGGTTACTGCAGATACATTAGATAGGTACAAGCGAAGTACGGGAAGTTACAATGGGGGCGGCGGCTGCGGAAGTTCTGTGGGATCCCCCCCCCTGAATCTAGTGGTACTTGGCAGATCACATTAGATAGGTACAAGGAAGGGAGTCTACAGGGGGGGCTGGAAGTGTGGATCCCCCCCTGAACAGTGGTACTGGCGATACATTTAGATAGGTAACAAGGAAGCGGGAGTTACAGGGGGGGCGCTGGAAGTTGGGATTCCCCCCCCCTGAATCAGTGGTTACTGGCAGAGTACATGGGTGAGATAGGTACAAGCGAAGGGGAGTTACAGGGGGCTTGCGGAAGTCTGTGGCGACCCCCCCCCCCCCTGCAATCCAGTGGGTTACTGGCAGATACATTAAGATAGGCTACCCAAGAAGGGGGTTACAGGGGCGGGCCTGGAAGTTGTGCGGATCCCCCCTAACACTGAATCAGTGGTACTGGCAGGATTACATTAATAGGTAGCAAGTGAAGGGGAGTACAAGGGGGGCTGGGAAGTTGTTTGGGATCCCCCCCCCTGAATCCAGTGGTACTGCGCCAGATACATTAGATAGGTACAAGGAAGGGAGTTACAGGGGGGGGCTGGGAAGTGTGGGATCCCCCCCCCCTGAATCAGTTGGGTACTGGCAAGATTACATTAAGATATGGTTACAAGGCAAGGGGAGTTACATGGGCGGGGCTCGGGAAGTTGTGGGATCCCCCCCCCGAATCAGTGCTTTACTGCAGAGATACATTAGATAGGCTACAAGGAAAGTTGGGAGTTACAGGGGGGCGCTGGGATAGTTGTGGGATCCCCCTCCCCCTGAATCAGTGGTACTGCAGATACATTAGAATAGGTACCAAGGCAAGGGGAGCTTACCAGCTGGGGGGCTGGGAAGTTGTGCGGATCCCCCCCCTGAATCAGTGGTACTGCGCAGATTACATTAGATAGGTACAAGGAAGGGGAGTTGACAGCGGGGCTGGGAAAGTTGTGGATTCCCCCCCCCCCTGCAATCAGTGGTTACTGGGCAGATACATTAAAGATAGGTACAAGGAAGGGGAGTACAGGGGGGCTGGAAGTTGTGGGAACCCCCCCTGAATCAGTGGTACTGGCAGATACATTTAGATAGCGTACAAGCGTAAGGGGCAGTTACCAGGGGGGCTGCGGGAAGTTGTGGCGAGGGAATCCCCCCCTGAATCCAGTGGTACTGGCAGATACATTAGAAGGTTACAAGGAAAGGGGAGTTACAGGGCTGGAAGTTGTGGGACCCCCCTGAATCAGTGGTACTGGCAGATACATTAGATAGGCTACAAGGAAGGGGAGTTACAGGGGGGCTGGGAAGTTGTGGCGATCCCCCCCTGAATCAGCCCGGCTACTGGCAAGTACATTAGATACGGTACAAGGAAGGGGATTACAGGGGGGCTTGGAGTTGTGGGATTCCCCCCCCCTGACATCAAGTGGTACTGGCAGATACATTAGATTAGGTACAAGGAAGGGAGTTACAGCGGGGGCTGGGAAGTTGTGGGGACCCCCCCTGAAATCAGTGGTACTGGCAGATACATTAGATAGATACAAGGAGGGGAGTTACAGGGGGGGCTTGGGAAGTTGCTGGGGATCCCCGCCCCTTGAATCAGTGTACTGGCAGATACATTAGATAGGGTACAAGGAAAGTGGAGTTACAGGGGGAGCTGGCGAAGTTTGTGGATCCCCCCCCCTGAATCAGTGCGTACTGCAGATTACATTAGACTAGACAAGAAGGGGAGTTACAGGGGGGCTGGGAAGTTGTGCGGATCCCCCCCCCGAATCATGGTACTGGCCAGATACATTAGCCATAGGTACAAAGGAAGGGAGTTACAGGGAGGGGCTGGCGAAGTTGTGGATCCCCCCCCCTGAATCAGTGGGTACTGGCAGATACATTAGATAGGCGTACAAGGAAGGCGGAGTTACAGGCGGGGCTGGGGAAGTTGTGGGATTCCCCCCCCTGAATCAGTTGCGGTACTGGCAGATACATTAGATAGGTTACAAGGGAAGGGGAGTTACAGGGGGGGTTGGAAGTTGTTGGCGACCCCCCCTGAACAGTGGTACTGCAGCATACATTAGATAGGTACAAGCCGAAGGGAGTTACAGGGGGGGCTGGGAAGTTAGTTGGATCCCCCCCCTTGAATCAGTGGTACTGGCAGATACATTAGATAGGTACAAGAAGGGGAGTTACAGGTGGCGGAGAAGTTTGTGGGATCCCCCCCCTGAATCACTAGGACTGGCAGGATACATTTAGATAGGTTACAAGGAAGGGAGAGTAACAGGGGGCTGCGGAAGTTGTGGGATCCCCCCCCTGAATCAGTGGTACTGGCAGATACATTAGATAGGTACAAGGAAGGGGAGTTACAGGGGGGGGCTGGGAAGTTGTGGGACCCCCCCCTGAATCAGTGGTACTGGCAGATACATTAGATAGGTACAAGGAAGGGGAGTTACAGGGGGGGGCTGGGAAGTTGTGGGATCCCCCCCCTGAATCAGTTGGTACTGGCAGATACATTAGATAGGTACAAGGAAGGGGAGTTACATAAGGGGGCTGGGAAGTTGTGGACACCCCCCCCCCCTGAATCGTCAGCGCGTACTGGCAGATACATTAGATAGGTACAAGGAAGGGGAGTACAGGGGGGCGGGCTGGAAGTTGTGGACCCCCCCTGAATCAGTGGTACTGGCAGATACATAATAGATAGGTACAAGGAAGGGGAGTTACAGGGGGGCTGGCGAAGTTGTGGATCCCCCCCCCCTGAATCAGTTGGTACTGGCAGATACATTAGATAGTACAAGTCGAAGGGGAGTTACAGGGGGGCTGGGAAGTTGTGGGATCCCCCCCCCCTGAATCAGTGGTACTGGCAGATACATTTAGATAGGTACAAGGAAGGGGTTAACAGGGGGGCTGGGAAGTTGTGGGATCCCCCCCCCTGAATCAGTCGGTACTGGCAGATACATTAGATAGGTACAAGAAGGGGAGTTACAGGGGGGCTGGGAAGTTGTGGATCCCCCCCCCTGAATCAGTGGTACTGGCAGATACATTAGATAGGTACAAGGAAGGGGAGTTACAGGGGGGGCTGGGAAGTTGTGGGATCCCCCCCCTGAATCAGTGGTACTGGCAGATACATTAGATAGGTACAAGGAAGGGGAGTTACAGGGGGGGCTGGGAAGTTGTGGGATCCCCCCCCTGAATCAGTGGTACTGGCAGATACATTAGATAGGTACAAGGAAGGGGAGTTACAGGGGGGCTGGGAAGTTGTGGGATCCCCCCCCCTGAATCAGTGGTACTGGCAGATACATTAGAAGGTACAAGGAAGGGGAGTTACAGGGGGGCTGGGAAGTTGTGGGATCCCCCCCCTGAATCAGTGGTACTGGCAGATACATTAGATAGGTACAGGAAGGGGAGTTACAGGGGGGGCTGGGAAGTTGTGGGATCCCCCCCCTGAATCAGTGGTACTGGCAGATACATTAGATAGGTACAAGGAAGGGGGAGTTACAGGGGGGCTGGAAGTTGTGGGATCCCCCCCTGAATCAGTGGTACTGGCAGATACATTAGATAGGTACAAGGGAAGGGGGAGTTACAGGGGGGGCTGGGAAGTTGTGGATCCCCCCCCCTGAAATCCAGTCGGTACTGGCAGATACATTAGATAGGTTACAAGGAAGGGGAGTTACAGGGGGGCTGGGAAGTTGTGGGATCCCCCCCCTGAATCAGTGGTACTGGCAGATACATTAGATAGGTACAAGGCAAGGGGAGTTACAGGGGGGCCTGGAAGTTGTGGGATCCCCCCCCCCTGAATCAGTGGTACTGGCAGATACATTAGATAGGTACAAGGAAGGGAGTTACAGGGGGGCTGGGAAGTTGTGGGATCCCCCCCCCCCCTGAATCAGTGGTACTGGCAGATACATTATGATAGGTACAAGGAAGGGGAGTTACAGGGGGGGCTGGGAAGTTGTGGGATCCCCCCCCCCTGAATCAGTGGTACTGGCAGATACATTAGATAGGTACAAGGAAGGGGAGTTACAGGGGGGCTGGGAAGTTTGTGGGATCCCCCCCCTGAATCAGTGGTACTGGCAGATACATTAGATAGGTACAAGGAAGGGGAGTTACAGGGGGGCTGGGAAGTTGTGGGACCCCCCCCCTGAATCAGTGGTACTGGCAGATACATTAGATAGGTACAAGGAAGGGGAGTTACAGGGGGGCTGGGAAGTTGTGGGATCCCCCCCCTGAATCAGTGGTACTGGCAGATACATTAGATAGGTACAAGGAAGGGGAGTTACAGGGGGCTGGGAAGTTGTGGGATCCCCCCCCTGAATCAGTGGTACTGGCAGATACATTAGAATAGGTACAAGGAAGGGGAGTTACAGGGGGGGCTGGGAAGTTGTGGATCCCCCCTGAATCAGTGTACTGGCAGATACATAGATAGGTACAAGGAAGGGGAGTTACAGGGGGGGCTGGGAAGTTGTGGGATCCCCCCCCCCTGAATCAGTGGTACTGGCAGATACATTAGATAGGTACAAGGAAGGGGGGTTACAGGGGGGCTGGGAAGTTGTGGGATCCCCCCCCTGAATCAGTGGTACTGGCAGATACAAACCTTGTGTCCCACCCCAGAAATCCCATTAATCCCCCCCCCCCCCCGCACCAGGGATCTGACAGTTATAACTGTGTTCATTCAAATAGTCAACTATGTTTAAAGGGCAAGTCAGCTGAATATGGATAAGGCTCTTTCAATTTCCTGTGTCCCTTTAATATTCAGAGTAAATAATAGAGAGGGGGTCGCCCCTCCGGGGGGGCCGTCGGGGGCCGGATGACGACATTCGCCGGTTTTTCTGAAGGAATTTGGTTTAATAACATTTATCTGCGGTTATTAGGGGGGTCGGAGCGAGGGACAATGGATCCCATAATATTATCTGTGATCTCCCGGGATTCATTTAATTCCCTGCGTAAAGGGGTTAAATCAGATAAAGGGACGCGCTCTCATCAGATTAAAGGCAACATTATGCAATTACATTCTTATCTATCGGCCATAAGTCTGCTCTTATTCCCCTTCTTACAGCCGGGTAATTCCTGATTAGCATCGGCCAATAAGCTCTTATTATTGGATCGGCCTCAGAAATTGATAAATACCCCCCTCTGTGCAACAGCTGCCGCCCGGGGTGGGGGCCCCCCATATCCACATACTGACTGTATATATACCCTTACTGTGTGCCCAGAACATTCCCTCTCTGTATATTTGTATTTATACATATGGGTAGGGGGTGCCATAGTGTTTCCCTTAGACAGTACAGTATGGGGGTACAGCTTATTGTGTGCCCAGAGCATTCCTTCTCTGTATATTTGTATTTATACATATGGGTAGGGGGTGCCATAGTGTTTCCCTTAGACAGTACAGTATGGGGGTACAGCTTATTGTGTGCCCAGAACATTCCCTCTCTGTATATTTGTATTTATACATATGGGTAGGAGGTGCCATAGTGTTTCCCTTAGACAGTACAGTATGGGGGTACAGCTTATTGTGTGCCCAGAACATTCCTTCTCTGTATATTTGTATTTATACATATGGGTAGGAGGTGCCATAGTGTTTCCCTTAGACAGTACAGTATGGGGGTACAGCTTATTGTGTGCCCAGAACATTCCTTCTCTGTATATTTGTATTTATACATATGGGTAGGAGGTGCCATAGTGTTTCCCTTAGACAGTACAGTATGGGGTACAGCTTATTGTGTGCCCAGAACATTCCCTCTCTGTATATTTGTATTTATATATATGGGTAGGAGGTGCCATAGTGTTTCCCTTAGACAGTACAGTATGGGGGTACAGCTTATTGTGTGCCCAGAACATTCCTTCTCTGTATATTTGTATTTATACATATGGGTAGGGGTGCCATAGTGTTTCCCTTAGACAGTACAGTATGGGGGTACAGCTTATTGTGTGCCCAGAACATTCCTTCTCTGTATATTTGTATTTATACATATGGGTAGGAGGTGCCATAGTGTTTCCCTTAGACAGTACAGTATGGGGGTACAGCTTATTGTGTGCCCAGAACATTCCCTGTCTGTATATTTGTATTTATACATATGGGTAGGGGGTGCCATAGTGTTTCCCTTAGACAGTACAGTATGGGGGTACAGCTTATTGTGTGCCCAGAACATTCCTTCTCTGTATATTTGTATTTATACATATGGGTAGGAGGTGCCATAGTGTTTCCCTTAGACAGTACAGTATGGGGGGTACAGCTTATTGTGTGCCCAGAACATTCCCTCTCTGTATATTTGTATTTATATATATGGGTAGGAGGTGCCATAGTGTTTCCCTTAGACAGTACAGTATGGGGGTACAGCTTATTGTGTGCCCAGAACATTCCTTCTCTGTATATTTGTATTTATACATATGGGTAGGGGGTGCCATAGTGTTTCCCTTAGACAGTACAGTATGGGGGTACAGCTTATTGTGTGCCCAGAACATTCCTTCTCTGTATATTTGTATTTATACATATGGGTAGGAGGTGCCATAGTGTTTCCCTTAGACAGTACAGTATGGGGGTACAGCTTATTGTGTGCCCAGAACATTCCCTGTCTGTATATTTGTATTTATACATATGGGTAGGGGGTGCCATAGTGTTTCCCTTAGACAGTACAGTATGGGGGTACAGCTTATTGTGTGCCCAGAACATTCCCTCTCTGTATATTTGTATTTATACATATGGGTAGGAGGTGCCATAGTGTTTCCCTTAGACAGTACAGTATGGGGGTACAGCTTATTGTGTGCCCAGAACATTCCTTCTCTGTATATTTGTATTTATACATATGGGTAGGGGGTGCCATAGTGTTTCCCTTAGACAGTACAGTATGGGGGTACAGCTTATTGTGTGCCCAGAAACATTCCCTCTCTGTATATTTGTATTTATACATATGGGTAGGGGGTGCCATAGTGTTTCCCTTAGACAGTACAGTATGGGGGTACAGCTTATTGTGTGCCCAGAACATTCCTTCTCTGTATATTTGTATTTATACATATGGGTAGGGGGTGCCATAGTGTTTCCCTTAGACAGTACAGTATGGGGGTACAGCTTATTGTGTGCCCAGAACATTCCCTCTCTGTATATTTGTATTTATACATATGGGTAGGGGGTGCCATAGTGTTTCCCTTAGACAGTACAGTATGGGGGTACAGCTTATTGTGTGCCCAGAACATTCCTTCTCTGTATATTTGTATTTATACATATGGGTAGGGGGTGCCATAGTGTTTCCCTTAGACAGTACAGTATGGGGGTACAGCTTATTGTGTGCCCAGAACATTCCTTCTCTGTATATTTGTATTTATACATATGGGGGTTCGGGGCAGACTTTAGATTGTAAGCTTTTGTACCTTTCTGATCCTTCTGTTCCCCTGTGAGTTTGGGTGTCACAATATTAGTGTATCGTTAATTAACCCCGATTCTGAGGGTGGGGGCCTTGGGGGTCACAGAAGGTGAGTTGTCCTTCAGCAGTTACAGTGATACCGAGTATCTGGATGTCACAAATATTTACCCTCCTGGGCAAAACTTAATCACAGAGGGTTGGGTATCAGGTCTGTCACTCAATGAAAGGGGAAATATGCCTGATTACAACATTTTATATCAGAGATATCCAACTGCTCTTCCTGGACTGCAACTCCCATCTTCTCTGTAACAACCAAATTGGATCACCTTATACAACCCTGACCCAATCCTACTGGATATTAATTGCTTAACCCCCAAGCCAAACACTGCCAGGAGATGCTGGAGGGTTGAACCCAGCTGGGCGTCAGGGGCCGGTATTACTACTCCCGGAGACACAAAGCCCAGAGAGTAGTCGCTCAGTGCCTCATAGTGAGCCCCATGGCTAGCCCTCCTCAATCTCAGTAGCCGAAGGTCACATGATGTCTCGGTGTTTGAATTTCACTAGAATTGTGAATGGTGAATTTCTGCAGTGATCTCATTGGCATGTCTTGGGATCATGTAGTCCTTTGAAATAGATTTCTGCATTGATCTTATTGGCATGTCTCTAGTTAATGCAATGCTCTGAATCAATTTTCTACAATGGATGGGGGGCTGCCACCTTGGGCTACGCCACCCCAGGTGCGCACCACCTCCCCCCACACAATGCCATGTTATGTTTTTAGTGGGTGGGGGCTCAAGTTGGGGATCGGCTTTGGGTCGGTAGGGAACACCATTTCTTTTCCTGGTGTCCCACTAGCCCTGAATGAACTTACTGGCATTCCTGGGGTTAATGTAATCCTCTGACTCCATTATTTGCAATGTCCTTACTGGCATGTCAGAGGTTAATGTATCCCTTTTCTGCAGTGACCTTACTCTAGGGACAGACAACTAGGTGCCATTTTGCCTCTAACAGACAGCGTATGGGGGCTTCATGGCTCGTCTGGAAATCTCTGGCCCCCCATAAGGTGATTGGCTATTGTCTGGGACCCTCTCTATTTAGTGCCGTGACTGTTCAGAGCCCCGGGGCCTTTTATACCTCGCTGGGAAAATGCCCCTCGCAGGGGCCGGGGGGGGGACTTTACAATAGACTCCAAAAAACCCGAATCCAATCCATGTTAATCCATCATAAGGAATCTGTCAGAACTATCAGCTGTTTGCATGAAGCCCCCCCATCCGGGGGTCCCGTAACCAGAGCTTGTAATGTCCTGAATAGGTGTTTGCCCGGTGACTTGCCCTATGAAATTAGTGGTGACACTTTAATGGGTGGGGCGGCCCGAGGGGCAGGGGGGCTGAGCAAAGGTTACGGGGGCTCACCAGTGAGCGCTGATCCCTTGTGTTACTGAATTAGTCTCAGGCTGTCATGTTTGGGCCGAGAGGGACATTGTGTCTTTATCCAGCGGCGCCGGTGGCACTTACTGCTCTCCTCTGATTGGCTGGGGCAGCCCTGGCAGCAGTAGTTCTGCTTCCCCTTTAAAAATGAGCTTTCCCATTATTCCCAGCAGCCCAACTGGCCAGGTTATACTGGGGTATACAGAGATATGGGGCCCCTCATTTCCATGAACTCCAACTGGGCAGGGGGTTTCTCGACAGATCGTGCCCACCTGTTAGATTGTGCCCGGTGCCACCCCGGCTGGGGAGGGCACACGTGGGTAAGAAGATCATTTTGAGATTAGCAGATCTCATCCCCTGTGTGACACAAGGGTAATATCTTATCCGTGGGATTATCCTCAACTCCCCTGTGGCCGAGGGTCTCTCCGAGATGGGGGTCTGTGTGTGTCCCACCTCAATGGGCTGCTCTCAGTTACTATACACTAATAATCTCCAGCCTCTGCAGGGTTAATGCCACCCTGCTATAGTTCCAGGGGTACCCAGGGCACAAATAAGCACTCACCCCAAATCCCCCCCTAACTGGCCTTCAGGCTGGGCCCCCTTAGCCCATAACAAGGTTACAGATATATAGAAACATTGGGGTAACAGTCACCCCGCTATAGTTCCAGGGGTACCCAGGGCACAAATAAGCACTCACCCCAAATCCCCCCCTAACTGGCCTTCAGGCTGGGCCCCCTTAGCCCATAACAAGGTTACAGATATATAGAGACATTGGGGTAACAGTCACCCCGCTATAGTTCCAGGGGTACCCAGGGCACAAATAAGCACTCACCCCAAATCCCCCCCTAACTGGCCTTCAGGCTGGGCCCCCTTAGCCCATAACAAGGTTACAGATATATAGAAACATTGGGGTAACAGTCACCCCGCTATAGTTCCAGGGGTACCCAGGGCACAAATAAGCACTCACCCCAAATCCCCCCCTAACTGGCCTTCAGGCTGGGCCCCCTTAGCCCATAACAAGGTTACAGATATATAGAAACATTGGGGTAACAGTCACCCCGCTATAGTTCCAGGGGTACCCAGGGCACAAATAAGCACTCACCCCAAATCCCCCCCTAACTGGCCTTCAGGCTGGGCCCCCTTAGCCCATAACAGGGTTACAGATATATAGAAACATTGGGGTAACAGTCACCCCGCTATAGTTCCAGGGGTACCCAGGGCACAAATAAGCACTCACCCCAAATCCCCCCCTAACTGGCCTTCAGGCTGGGCCCCCTTAGCCCATAACAAGGTTACAGATATATAGAAACATTGGGGTAACAGTCACCCTACTATAGTTCCAGGGGTACCCAGGGCACAAATAAGCACTCACCCCAAATCCCCCCCTAACTGGCCTTCAGGCTGGGCCCCCTTAGCCCATAACAAGGTTACAGATATATAGAAACATTGGGGTAACAGTCACCCCGCTATAGTTCCAGGGGTACCCAGGGCACAAATAAGCACTCACCCCAAATCCCCCCCTAACTGGCCTTCAGGCTGGGCCCCCTTAGCCCATAACAAGGTTACAGATATATAGAAACATTGGGGTAACAGTCACCCCGCTATAGTTCCAGGGGTACCCAGGGCACAAATAAGCACTCACCCCAAATCCCCCCCTAACTGGCCTTCAGGCTGGGCCAAAGGGGTTTCCCAGGCCAGTGCTGGGGGCCCAATGAGCAGGGAGCACAATGGGCCAATGATCGCAAGCTCTTTGGTACAGTTATGACCCTGGAATTAATGCCTCGGCCCCTGAGCAGATAAAACCAACAATGGGGACATTTATATTCGGGGTGCGGGAATCCCAAGGTTTGGGAGAAGAATCTGGCGGGTCTGTAGCTCCACCCTTCTGGCTCGTAGGGACCCCGGGCGCCATTGATGTGGGCGGAGCTCGTGCCATTCATCCCTCGCCCTATGCTTATTAGCTGAAAGGGAATAACAGATGGATACAAAGTGCATCCGTGTGACCCCCCCCGGGGTCGGGGCAACTGGAATATTGCCAGATTCTGTCAAACCCCACGACAGTGGCACCGCCTGATGGGCACATAATAGCCCCGGCTTGATGTATTCATTATCCGCTGACTTAATGGCGCTATTTAATTTCTATTAATCCCATGATTACTCCTCGTTTGTAACCATGAGAGCGGATTCATATTCATCCCTCTATTAACCAGTCAGCGGCGGGCAAATTCTACTAAACTGCGCGCTCGCTGGGGCCCAATGGAGCTGGGGAGGGCTTTTCTGGGGGTCTTTTTCTGCCAACCCCCTTTAGTGTTTATGTTTTGTCATTTAACTTATGACTGACTGGAAAATTATTGACCCCCCCAAAAAAGCCATAACCCCCAATCATATATATGCAGAGGATATAACTGTATAATATATAGGCACAGATATACCCCCCATCTTTCCCCCCCCCCCCCCCACTGTCACAGTGTAACCCCCATATCATATATGCACATAATGTAACTGTATAATATATAGGCACAGATATACCCCCATCTTTCCCCCAGCCCCCCCCCCCCACTGTCACAGTGTAACCCCCATATCATATATGCACATAATGTAACTGTATAATATATAGGCACAGATATACCCCCCATCTTTCCCCCCCCCCCCACTGTCACAGTGTAACCCCCATATCATATATGCACATAATGTAACTGTATAATATATAGGCACAGATATACCCCCCATCTTTCCCCCAGCCCCCCCCCCCACTGTCACAGTGTAACCCCCATATCATATATGCACATAATGTAACTGTATAATATATAGGCACAGATATACCCCCCCATCTTTCCCCCAGCCCCCCCCCCCTCCACTGTGACAGGGCGGGGGAAAGATGGGGGGTATATCTGTGCCTATATATTATACAGTTACATTATGTGCATATATGATATGGGGGTTACACTGTGACAGTGGGGGGGGGGGGCTGGGGGAAAGATGGGGGGTATATCTGTGCCTATATATTATACAGTTACATTATGTGCATATATGATATGGGGGTTACACTGTGACAGTGGGGGGGGGGGAAAGATGGGGGGTATATCTGTGCCTATATATTATACAGTTACATTATGTGCATATATGATATGGGGGTTACACTGTGACAGTGGGGGGGGGGGGGGGCTGGGGGAAAGATGGGGGGTATATCTGTGCCTATATATTATACAGTTACATTATGTGCATATATGATATGGAGGTTACACTGTGACAGTGGGGGGGGGGGGGGCTGGGGGAAAGATGGGGGGTATATCTGTGCCTATATATTATACAGTTACATCCTGTGCATATATGATATGGGGGTTACAGTGAGGCAGCAAGTGGAAGTGCCCCCCCATGACAGTGATTGCCCCGGTACCCAGAGCGCATCAGTAATTGATACCCCTCGCAGGGCCGGTGGCACACACAATGGCGGGGGGGCAGGCCGTGCGTTAGCTATGCATACTTTCCGGTTGCTAGGGCTCAGCGCAGACTACAAAACTGTGAGAAAAACCTGGATACAAGAATTTGTTTTTGTCGCCGCTGATCCTGTTGTTGATGTTTTCCTGCGAGCTCTGGGCACTATTTATAGGCTTTTAGGGGGGGATTTAGCCGAGCACAAGGGCGGCACGGAGCCCCCCGGGGCGACTCACAAACACACAATGTGCCAGGGTTTTGTGCCCGGGGCCGGATGCTCCTTCATTAAAGTCCAATCCTTTATGTGAGTGAACGTTTCCCCTTGGCCGAGAGCTGCAGTCGCATCTTCCCATACGCGGGGGGCGCCCTGGGCAGCGCTGGGGCAATAGGGGCAGATATTGGGGCACTTATCTACTTGGGATTCCACGGCTTTATCTCCGGCCCTGGGTGACAGGAATGTATTGATCAGCAACGAGGCTGATGGGAAATCAATAGGGGGCGTCGCACTCGCCGGCGGGGGCCGCATTATGTGATCGCACAAATATTTTGTGGAAAGGAGCCAAATATTTCAGATTATGAAATATTATTATGAAAAGTCATTGCCTTGATTTCCGTGGCACAAACGCCCAGCCCTGCCAGGAGTGTGGGAAAGCACAGGCCTCAACTGCCATCTGCCTGGTTGCTGGGGGAAAGGGCCCTAGTAACCAATAAAGCCACTAACTCTGATACACAAACTGTTATTACATTGTTTTCTGCCAATTTCCTGTATTGTCAGTTCAGTTTATTATTTGTTATACTGGCATCGAATCCCCTCATCTCCTACGTCCCCTGCCCTGAGTTTATCTCTAGTGCCCCTGCCATAAAGCGAGGACTTCTGTGCATACCTCCCAACATTTGAAAAATGAAAAGAGGGACAATTTTTTGACCACGCCCCCTTTTGTGGCCACACCCCAATTACCACACCCCATTTAAAAAAAAAAATACTCCTTTTATATAGATCAAATGGCGGGAGCAGACAAAAATGTGCTATACCCTCATACTGTACTGCCTAAGGAAAACAATATAGCAACTCCTACATATAAATACAAATATAGAGAGAAGGCAGTCAGTTATAAGGGAGTTATAACTAAGTACCAGTTTTGCCCCCCCCATACACAGTAGCCCCCATACACAGTACCCCAATACACAGTAGCCCCCTATACACAGTAGCCCCCAATACACAGTAGCCCCCAATACACAGTAGCCTCCAATACACAGTAGCCCCCAATACACAGTAGCCCCCAATACACAGTAGCCCCCAATACACAGTAGCCCCCAATACACAGTAGCCCCCAATACACAGTAGCCTCCCATACACAGTAGCCCCCAATACACAGTAGCCCCCCAATACACAGTAGCCCCCAATACACAGTAGCCCCCCATACACAGTAGCCCCCATACACAGTAGCCTCCAATACACAGTAGCCCCCCATACACAGTACATACACAGTAGCCCCCAATACACAGTAGCCTCCATACACAGTAGCCCCCAATACACAGTAGCCCCCCAATACACAGTAGCCCCATACACAGTAGCCTCCCATACACAGTAGCCCTCCCATACACAGTAGCCCCATACACAGTAGCACAGTAGCAGTGCCCCCTATACACAGTAGCCCCCCATACACAGTACACAGTAGCCCACAGTACAATACACAGTAGCCCCCAATACACAGTAGCCCCCAATACACAGTAGCCCCCATACACAGTAGCCTCCAATACACAGTACACAGTAGTAGCCCACAGTAGCCATACACAGTAGCCCTCCCATACACAGTAGCCTCCCATACACAGCCCCCTATACACAGTAGCCCCAATACACAGTAGCCCCCTATACACAGTAGCCCCCCATACACAGTAATACACAGTAGCCCCAATACACAGTAGCCCCCAATACACAGTAGCCCCCAATACACAGTAGCCCCCAATACACAGTAGCCCCCCACAGTAGCCCCCAATACACAGTAGCCCCCAATACACAGTAGCCCCCTATACACAGTAGCCCCCAATACACCGTAGCCTCCCATACACAGTAGCCCCAATACACAGTAGCCCCCACATACACAGTAGCCCCCAATACACAGTAGCCCCTATACACAGTACCCCCTATACACAGTAGCCCCCAATACACAGTAAGCCCCAATACACAGTAGCCCCCTATACACAGTAGCCCCCAATACACAGTAGCCCCACAATACACAGTAGCCCCCAATACACAGTAGCCCCCTATACACAGTAGCAATACACAGTAGCCCAATACACAGTAGCCCCCAATACACAGTAGCCCCCAATACACAGTAGCCCCCAATACACAGTAGCCCCCAATACACAGTAGCCTCCCATACACAGTAGCCCCCCATACACAGTAGCCTCCCATACACAGTAGCCCCCCATACACAGTAGCCCCCAATACACAGTAGCCTCCCATACACAGTAGCCTCCCATACACAGTGCCCCCCATACACAGTAGCCTCCCATACACAGTAGCCCCCCATACACAGTAGCCATACCAGTAATAACACAGTAGCCTCCCATACACAGTGCCCCCAATACACAGTAGCCTCCCATACACAGTAGCCTCCCATACACCGTAGCCTCCCATACACCGTAGCCTCCCATACACAGTGCCCCCTATACACAGTAGCCTCCCATACACAGTAGCCTCCCATACACAGTGCCCCCAATACACAGTAGCCTCCCATACACAGTAGCCTCCCATACACCGTAGCCTCCCATACACAGTAGCCCCCCATACACAGTAGCCCCCAATACACAGTTTCCACCCCACCCCGTACCTCCCATAGGCGCTTTGTCGGCGGCTTCGTTATGCCTCTCCTTGCGCTGCGTGACAGGCCCTTTTATAAGGTTGCGCCCCCTGCGTAATGACGTCACACCCACAGGCGCAACCTTATAAACGGGCCTGTCACGCAGCGCAAGGAGAGGCATAACGAAGCCGCCGACGAAGCAAGAACATCTCCAGCCTGTGGATCCCACAATGCGGGACATTCATGGAACTATCCGGGACGCGCCATAAAAAGCGGGACAGTTGGGGGGTATGTTCTGTGTGTTTGTCGGGATGGATGTAGAAACAGTCACATGACTACCAGGAAATACACTCCCCCGTGCAAAGAAAGCAGAGACAGTCACACGGGTACCAGGAAATACACTCCCCCGTGCACAGGAAGCAGAGACAGTCACATGGGTACCAGGAAATACACTCCCCCGTGCAAAGGAAGCAGAGACAGTCACATGGGTACCAGGAAATACACTCCCCCCGTGCAAAGGAAGCAGAGACAGTCACATGGGTACCAGGAAATACACTCCCCCGTGCAAAGGAAGCAGAGACAGTCACACGGGTACCAGGAAATACACTCCCCCGTGCAAAGGAAGCAGAGACAGTCACATGGGTACCGGGAAATACACTTCCACTGTGGCTGCCTTGTTATATCTTATATAAAAATATATGTACAAAACAAACAGTGAGGTGTAAGTGTGTCAGTGTGTGAATGTGAGTAGGTGAGTCTGTGTGTAGGTGAGTCTGTGTGTCAGTGTGAGTGTGGATAGGTGTGAGTGAGTAGGTGTATGAGTGTGAGTAGCAGCACTTGGGGCACTGACTTATCTGCGTTTAACCCTATGGGGGGAGCTGACACTTTGCCTCCAATGAACTTGGGACAAGTGGAGTATTTATTGCAGTAGTGGTTACTGTACTCGGTGTCCCGGCCAAGGGCCCATCTCTCCCTCCATAGAGAACTGGGCAGCTCTTGAGGCCTGGGTGGGACCCGCCCGAGTGTAGAGAGGAGCCATTCAGGCCCCCAGCTGCGCATACAATGCCCTGTAGGGGGGGCTTTTCCTTTACGTTGGGCACAACTCAGGACAAATCTTTATTGAATGTTTCAGCCCTCACCCCCCCTTTTTTCTTATGTTAATGAACAAAAGCCTTTGGTTTCTAATTCCTATCATGTAAAGTCGCTACATTCATTGAGAAGGAGCCGGGGGGGGCGACACACTGATACGTTTGGGGAGGAAAACAAACAAAATGGGAGCCGGGGCCGGAATATCAATGCGTGTCCTCCCCTGCCCTTTTACTCCACTGGCGCCTGTATGCCCCCGGCACCCCCACAATCCCCCCCCCCGAATCACTGGCATTTATATTTAATATATATAATATATAATAATATATCATTAATAATAAAGTGATAATAAAGCGTAAAGAATTCTCATTCGCTATAATTGTATAAATACAGAAAATAACAATTTACATGATCCCCTTGGTATAAGCCCCCCCACCCCCCCGGGGGGCACCCCATTATACTGGGGATAGGAAATTTGCCCTTTATCACTTTTGCAGATAATGTTCTATTGCCCCAGCCAATGGGGTGTCTCGCTTGTCTTGCCCCTGCCTCCCATACAGATGCAGACTACACTGGTTTCTGGGCAGCCATGCAATATGATGAGTAAGGTGGTTATGGAAAAGAAAGGGGGTTCTTGCTGGATAATGGGGGACACTGGCTAAGGGCACAGAAACCTACAAGTGACTGAAGATTTAGATTTAATTATTACATAGATTGTAAGCTCTGTGGGGCAGGGACCTCCATCCTCTTGTATCTTTGATTCTTATATTATTGCAACTGTATCTTTATTTGTATTTATTGTTGTACTTTGTATTTATCTATTATTATCTAAATAACCCCCTGTTTGTATCAATGTATTGTACTGTACATAATAGCGCTTTATAAATAAAGATATACATATATACAATTATTACAAACAATTTCAGATCATTTAATCATATTTCCCAGAAGCTTTAATAGTTAATGTTCATTTTTCACATGAAATATTTGGCTTGACCCAAAGGGCTCCTTGTTTTTTTTGCCACTAGTCGCAGCCCCACCCCCGCCCCTAATACTGGCGGGGGGGGGGGGGGGGTAAATATGGGGCTCGTTAATACATGTTCTTCTCTCTGGGAAAGAACCTGGAAGTTAACGAGATGGTGATTGTGTAATAATAATAATGTAACGTTGTTGTGATAAAGACATTGTGACATTGTATCATTGTGACATTGTATCATTGTGACGTCGCTGCTGCTCCCATTGTTCCGGCACTTTCCTACGTTCCCAAGGGCCTGGGAAGGAGACATTGCGGGTTTCCCTATCTCTCCCCGTCACTGCAGTATAAGCCCCTCTTGTTCCTGGGGGGGGGGGCACAATAATCCTCAGGGCAACACAATGCAGGGGAATTGTACAGACACAGGGGGAGCGGCGAGAAACTTCTTACGATTCCCAGACAGAAGTTTCCCGTTAGAATTTGCCTTTAACCGATTCCTTAGGCCGAAACGAACCATAATTGGCATATGCAAATCAGGCTAATGAAGGGTTAAAGAGAACCGCACGTGGCGCAACTTGTGCAACCTCCATGTTTGTGTGGTTTTACGGATTTGGATTTGGATTGGGGCAAATCCTGCTGATAAAGGCCGAATCTTGGCCGAATCCCAAACCGGATCCTGGATTTGGTGCCTCCCTAAATGGGTAATGATACAAGCAGTGGGGCCCCGGGAACATTCATTGGCCCTCACGAGCACTGGCACTATGGGGGCACCGGCGGTATGGGGGCACCGGCGATATGGGGGCACCGGCAATATGAGGACATGGTGCTATGGGGGCACTGCACTATGGGGCACACTCACTATGGGGGCTCAGCTGCTATGGGGGGCACTGGTATTATGGGGGCACCAGCACTATGGGGGCACAGGCGCTATGGGTCACACTCGCTATGGGGGCTCAGGCACTATGGGGGCACAGCAATATGGGGGCACAGTGCTATAGGGGCACAGTGCTATGGGGGCACAGGCACTATGGGGACACCAGCGATATGGGGCACACTCACTATGGGGGCTCAGGCACTATGGGGGCACCGATACTATGGGGGCACAGGCACTATGGGGGCACCGATACTATGGGGGCTCAGGCACTATGGGGGCACCGATACTATGGGGGCACAGGCACTATGGGGGCAAAGGCACTATGGGGACACCGGCAATATGAGGCACACTTACTATGGGGGTTCAGGCGCTATGAGGGCACTGGCACTATGGGGGCACAAACACTATAGGGGCTCAGGTTCTATGGGGGCACAGGCACTATCAGGGTACCAGGACTATGGGGGCTCAGGTTCTATGGGGGCATAGGCACTATGGGGGCACACTTGCTATGGGGGCACAAGCACTATGGGGGCACACTTGCTATGGGGGCACAAGCACTATGGGGGCACAAGCACTATGGGGCACACTCACTATGGGGGCATAAGCAATATGGGGGCACTGGCACTATGGGGGCACACTTGCTATAGGGGCACAGGCACTATAGGGGCACACTTGCTATGGGGGCACTGGCACTATGGGGGCACACTTGCTATGGGGGCACAGGCACTATGGGGGCACACTTGCTATGGGGGCACCGGCGCTATGGGGCCACAGGCACTATGGGGGCACACTTGCTATTGGGGCACAGGCACTATGGGGCCACAGGCACTATGGGGGCACACTTGCTATTGGGGCACAGGCACTATGGGGGCAAACTTGCTATTGGGGCACAGGCACTATGGGGGCACCGGCGCTATGGGGGCACAGGGATAGGCCACAATGCAGGTCTCAAGTTCAGTTCCAACCAATGCCCAAAACCCTTTTCCATAAACAATTGCAATTCCTTCAAAGAATGAGATACCCCTTAGCGACTGCTGAGCCCCCAACTGCCCCTGCCCCTACTGTCAGACCCCTGTGAATGGGATCTGTACATTTGGGGTTCCCTCTTTGTGCCCCACTTTGCTCCTTCAGCCCAATAATAATTACTGGGAAGTTTTAACAGAATTTTGCCAATCTGTGTAAATGAATGTGTGTTATGGGACACAGACTGTAAGCTCTGAGGCCAAGGATAGCCCAGCTTGTGTGATCAAGCCCTGGCATGCTGAGCTTGTGTGCTGATTGGCCGCTGCTCCGGCGCTAAACACGTTCCCAGGCAACGCAGAGTCAATATCAACAGATGAAGCTGTTAATCTGCCCCCGACTGACACTCGGAGACGTTTGGCCCCAGGAAGTGGGTCCCTTCCAGCAGGCTCCGCCCCTGCGCCCTGAGCCCAAAGGAAATGTTTATGGACATAAAGGAGCCATCGTGTCCCTCAAGCCCCGATCTTCATGCCCCAAATCCCCCCATTGTTCCCTCTGTGCCGAGCGTCGCCGGATCTTTCCCAACAATTAGGCTGAAAGTGCAGCCCCCCCCCCACCCCCCAGCGCAAGGGAAATACTCCCGCAACCAACTGTATAGGAAAATACCCCCCCATACTTCTGCAGTAGGGTTTGGAGTTTTAATGTGTGTGTGTATGTATGTATGTATGTATGTATGTATGTATATCTTTATTTATAAAGCGCTACTTATGTACCCAGCGCTGTACAGTAGAAATGGAAGTTAATTCCCAGGTGTGTAAATGTGGGTTTTAGTTGCCCCATGTATAAATATACTGATATTCTCATGACTTTTATTCATTTATAAATAAATATAAATGATTCTGTATGAGCGGCTCCCCAGTCACCGTCAGAAACCCAGTGAGTTCTGGTTCTGTAAATCTCACAACTTCTGGGGCACCGCTATATACTGATTGGTAACTGCCTGGGAGTCAACTTGCCCTTTAGTACCTGAACCCCCTTTTAGCTTCTCTGCACCTCAAATACAGGGGAACCAGTAACGGGGAGTAAAAATAAGGGAACGAGAGAAGAGATAATATGGGCAGGAAAATGGGGTTTGGGAGTCAAAATGGGGGATAGGAGAGATATATAAGGGGGGAGAAGTGGGAGGATGGGGGGGGAGTAAGGCCAAACAGTTGGGGGGGAATAGAAAAGGAAAGGAGAGGGGATGAGAGACAGAAGGAGAGAGGGGAAGGGAAAGGGGGTTCGGGGAGTAGAGAGACAAATGGGGGAGAGGGGATGGGAAAGGGGGAGAAGGGAGGATGGGGGGAGTAAGGCCAAACAGTTGGGGGGGGAATAGAAAAGGAAAGGAGAGGGGATGAGACACAGAAGGAGAGAGGGGAAGGGAAAGGGGGTTCGGGGAGTAGAGAGACAAATGGGGGGAGAGGGGAAGGGAAAGGGGGTTCGGGGAGTAGAGAGACAAATGGGGGGAGAGGGGAAGGGAAAGGGGTTCGGGGAGTAGAGAGACAAATGGGGGGAGAGGGGAAATATAGAAGGGGGGAGAAGAGGGAGGATGGGGGGGAGTAAGGCCAAACAGTTGGGGGGGGGGAATAGAAAAGGAAAGGAGAGGGGATGAGAGACAGAAGGAGAGAGGGGAAGGGAAAGGGGGTTCGGGGAGTAGAGAGACAAATGGGGGGAGAGGGGAAGGGAAAGGGGGTTCGGGGAGTAGAGAGACAAATGGGGGGAGAGGGGAAGGGAAAGGGGTTCGGGGAGTAGAGAGACAAATGGGGGGAGAGGGGAAGGGAAAGGGGGTTCGGGGAGCAGAGAGACAAATGGGGGGAGAGGGGAAGGGAAAGGGGGTTCGGGGAGTAGAGAGACAAATGGGGGAGAGGGGAAGGGAAAGGGGGTTCGGGGAGTAGAGAGACAAATGGGGGGAGAGGGGAAGGGAAAGGGGGTTCGGGGAGTAGAGAGACAAATGGGGGGAGAGGGGAAGGGAAAGGGGGTTTCGGGAGTAGAGAGACAAATGGGGGGAGAGGGGAAGGGAAAGGGGGTTCGGGGAGTAGAGAGACAAATGGGGGGGAGTAAGAATAAGGTGAGACAAAGAGAATAAATGAATATAGTTTTTAAAATATGTTACAGAAAGCTGCCTGGACCAATGAAAAGAGCTTAAGAATAAAAGGTTTTTATGAAAGCAAATTTGGGGCTGATAATGTACCAGGGGGTAACCCTACTTGGGGGGGCAACATTTCTTGCAGATAATTGAGTACCATGTTGGCTGCGCCGGGGCCTCATTCTATTCGCAGCGATACTGTATATTACTGTATATTACTGTATATTACTGTATATTACTGTATATAACACAAGGCTCCGTGCTGCACAGAATGGGCCCCCCCCGTCCCTCCTGCTGCCTGAGATGGAACCTTCCCATAGAGAATAAAGACATGTGTTTCCCTGGGGCAGAGACGTCGGGCAGCAGCGCTGTAACTGGGCCCCCCCCCCTAAATTAAAGCCAAAAGGTGCGATAAACTTCGCCTTTGAAAGAGACTTCACACCTTGTAAAAACAACCAGGGCAATAAACCGCCAATCGGGACCTGGCAGGAAGAAGTGAGGTTCCGTTATTGGAGCCGGCGGTAACAACTGGGGAACCCTGGGACGGGGGATTAGTGGGAGCCAGAAGCGCTAAGCCTTTATATTGGCGAATAAACAGCGCACTTTTATATTGTCCTGCGCCCCCCCATATGTTTCATTGAGCCCCCCGACGGCACAATCCGACCTGCGCCTTTAAATATTCAATTACTGCTCTTGTTCTGCAAATATAACTCCCATCCAGCCATTGTGTGTGGTTTAGATTCCTCCGGCTCTGCTCTGTGGTTATCATCAAACACTGACTCCTTTCAGGCTCAATGGGAAATACATGGGGGATTAGCGCACAAATCTGGCACTCCTTGCTTTTTTGTCATTTATTTTTACAGTTGCACAAGCGAAAGGAGCTGCTGTCGGGTTTCATAATGACATTATTCTTGGGAGGTAATGAAATATCATTATAGGGCTTGTATGTTCCTATCTTTACTGCTTTACCGTAAAGCAACCGGTCCTGAGCAACGGATGGGGGGTGTCTGAAGGCCAGCGATGGGGAGATTTGGGGTTTGGGATGTTCCATGATCAACTGTAAAGCTGATTATCACAGGGGGTCCCATTCAGTGAATGTGGGTAATGGAAGGGCCAATGAGAGTGAACTTTTGGGGTTCTGGATTTTCCTAGAGAAGCAATTCCTAATTTATGGCACTCCCAGAGGTCATGAGCAATGGTTGATGGTCATCTGAAGGCCAATGAGGGTGAGATTTGGGGTTTGGGATGTTCCCAGAGCAACTGTAAAGCTGATTATCACAGGGGGTCCCATTCAGTGAATGTGGGTAATGGAAGGGCCAATGAGGGTGAACTTTTGGGGTTCTGGATGTTCCCAGAAGAGGGGTTCCAAAACTGTAGAGCGGGGCACCCGAAAGGGTCCAAACAATGAATCAGGGTAATCTGAAGTCTACTGAGAGTAGAATTTGGGGTTCTGGATTTTCCTAGAGAAGTGATTCCTACTTTATGGCACCCCCAGAGGTCATGAGCAATGGTTGAAGGTCGTCTGAAGGATAATGAGGGTGAGATTTGGGGTTTGGGATGTTCCAAGAGCAACTTTAAAGCTGATTATCACAGGGGGTCCCATTCAGTGAATGTGGGTAATGGAAGGGCCAATGAGGGTGAACTTTTGGGGTTCCAAAACTGTAGAGCGGGCCACCTGAAAGGGTCCAAACAATGAATCAGGGTAATCTGAAGTCTAGGGAGGGTAGAATTTGGGGTTCTGGATTTTCTTAGAGCAGTGATTCCTACTTTATGGCACCCCCAGAGGTCATGAGCAATGGAAGAAGGTCGTCTGAAGGCTGATGAGGGTGAGATTTGGGTTCTTGGATGTTCCTGGAATAGATGTTCCCAAATTTTGGCACTCGCTACCCCTGTGGGTCCTTAACATTGGGTGGGGGATAGTCTGAAGGTCAATGAGGGTGAGAGATATATTCAAATAGAAGTTGTCTTGTCATTGGCTAAGGGGGTTGGGACAAATGTTGAACATTCAAGTAGAACTGGAATTGGAGAAGTCAGAAAGCCTAGAACCAGAACCTAGAATTTATTCCTTAAGACCTAAAGAGAACTGAAAGGTTTGGCCGACACAAAGTGGACTTGAACCCAGAACTCTGGGAAGTTCTGCATTGGGGGAAAGAGAAAGGTACAATGAGCAGAAGAGAGATAAGTAGAAAGGGGAATGAGGATCCACATAGAATATTCTATGGGAAGAGATAGATTCAGCAGATTCAGCAGGAAAATGTAGGGAAACTTGGGGGGGTGGGTGGAGACTGTGCCACGTGGGGCGGGGAAGGAAATCTGGGGTTTAATGGAGACAAAGGGAAAGTTGAGATGGAGAGGGACTTGGGGTTCTTCTCAATTAGCAGCTATTTAGGGGCCCTCATTGTTTCTGGTCTGTTTTGCTACTGACAGGGGACTGGACCAAGGGGACCAAGTCTTCTCCTTCAATATGGTGCCCAGATGGATCAGGTAGTGCCCTTACTGGGCCCCTCCGGGGGTTGGCAGAGGGGCATCTGCTTGAGAGACCTGTCCGGAACCTGCCCTGTTGGACCCCATTCTCTCTTTACTGGTGGGGAAAGGGAAATGTAAGGGCCACATATTGGGTTCTGTTGTTACATTTATGCTTTATTTCTTTCTTTTGTCATTTAGTTAAATAAGACATTAGCAGATCTGTACAATTGGTTGTAGATGTGTGTGACCAAATTGCACAGAACCAGGGAGCTGAGCTACAGATTGGGTCAGACTGGAGCCAAATTCAGGGAGTTATTTATCTGTTGGTGAGAAAAAGAATACGGAGTCCAACTGACGGCGCCGGATCCAAAATCTTAATGGGAGGTTTCGAGACTTGGATTTTCCTTCTGATTTCTCCGGCCCAGAGGGAAGAGCTGGTTCTGTTACTGATCCGCGTACGTCCTGCTCCCCATCAAGCAATTTCATTCTTAGTCAATATATCTATTTATTCTGGGGGCAAAGGCAGAGAATGTTAATAAAGAGGCAAATTTCACATCAAAGCCTCAATCTCTGTGCAACACATGGAGCTAAAGGGTCCGACACAAAGCTGCTGCCACCCCCCCCAAACACACGTGCAGCACATACACCAAACCACATACTGTCTGCCAGGGGTCCCCAACCTGAGCCCACCCAAAGCCCACGTACTGTCTGCCAGGGGTCCCCAACCTGAGCCCACCCAAAGCCCACGTACTGTCTGCCAGGGGTCCCCAACCTGAGCCCACCCAAAGCCCACATACTGTCTGCCAGGGGTCCCCAACCTGAGCCCACCTAAAGCCCACTTACTGTCTGCCAGGGGTCCCCAACCTGAGCCCACCCAAAGCCCACATACTGTCTACCAGGGGTCCCCAACCTGAGCCCACCCAAAGCCCACATACTGTCTGCCAGGGGTCCCCAACCTGAGCCCACCCAAAGCCCACATACTGTCTGCCAGGGGTCCCCAGTCTGGAGCCCCCCAAAGGCCCACATACTGTCTGCCAGGGGTCCCCAACCTGAGCCCACCCAAAGCCCATGTACTGTCTGCCAGGGGTCCCCAACCTGAGCCCCACCCAAAGCCCATGTACTGTCTGCCAGGGGTCCCCAACCTGAGCCACCCAAAGTCCACGTACTGTCTGCCAGGGGTCCCTAGCCTGAGCCCACCCAAAGCCCACGTACTGTCTGCCAGGGGTCCCCAACCTGAGCCCACCCAAAGCCCACGTACTGTCTGCCAGGGGTCCCCAACCTGAGCCCACCCAAAGCCCACCTACTGTCTGCCAGGGGTCTCCAGCCTGAGCCCACCCAAAGCCCACGTACTGTCTGCCAGGGGTCCCCAGTCTGAGCCCACCCAAAGCCCACATACTGTCTGCCAGGGGTCCCCAACCTGAGCCCACCCAAAGCCCACATACTGTCTGCCAGGGGTCCCCAACCTGAGCCCACCCAAAGCCCACTTACTGTCTGCCAGGGGTCCCCAACCTGAGCCTACCCAAAGCCCACATACTGTCTGCCAGGGGTCCCCAGTCTGAGCCCCCCAAAGCCCACATACTGTCTGCCAGGGGTCCCCCAAACCTGAGCCCCACCCAAAGCCCACGTTCTGTCTGCCAGGGGTCCCCAACCTGAGCCCACCCAAAGCCCACGTTCTGTCTGCCAGGGGTCCCCAGCCTGAGCCCACCCAAAGCCAATGTACTCTCTGCCTGGGGTCCCCAACCTGAGCCCACCCAAAGCCCACGTTCTGTCTGCCAGGGGTCCCCAGCCTGAGCCCACCCAAAGCCCACATACTGTCTGCCAGGGGTCCCCAGCCTGAGCCCACCCAAAGCCCACGTACTGTCTGCCAGGGGTCCCCAACCTGAGCCCACCCAAAGCCCACATACTGTCTGCCAGGGGTCCCCAACCTGAGCCCACCTAAAGCCCACATTCTGTCTGCCAGGGGTCCCCAACCTGAGCCCACCCAAAGCCCACGTTCTGTCTGCCAGGGGTCCCCAACCTGAGCCCACCCAAAGCCCACGTTCTGTCTGCCAGGGGTCCCCAACCTGAGCCCACCCAAAGCCCACATACTGTCTGCCAGGGGTCCCCAGCCTGAGCCCACCCAAAGCCCACGTACTGTCTGCCAGGGGTCCCCAACCTGAGCCCACCCAAAGCCCACCTACTGTCTGCCAGGGGTCTCCAGCCTGAGCCCACCCAAACCCATGTACTGTCTGCCAGGGGTCCCCAGTCTGAGCCCACCCAAAGCCCACATACTGTCTGCCAGGGGTCCCCAACCTGAGCCCACCCAAAGCCCACATACTGTCTGCCAGGGGTCCCAACCTGAGCCCACCTAAAGCCCACTTACTGTCTGCCAGGGGTCCCCAACCTGAGCCTACCCAAAGCCCACATACTGTCTGCCAGGGGTCCCCAGTCTGAGCCCCCCAAAGCCCACATACTGTCTGCCAGGGGTCCCCAACCTGAGCCCACCCAAAGCCCATGTACTGTCTGCCAGGGGTCCCCAACCTGAGCCCACCCAAAGCCCATGTACTGTCTGCCAGGGGTCCCCAACCTGAGCCCACCCAAAGCCCACGTACTGTCTGCCAGGGGTCCCCAACCTGAGCCCACCCAAAGCCCACGTACTGTCTGCCAGGGGTCCCTAGCCTGAGCCCACCCAAAGCCCACGTACTGTCTGCCAGCGGTCCCCAACCTGAGCCCACCCAAAGCCCACATACTGTCTGCCAGGGGTCCCCAACCTGAGCCCACCTAAAGCCCACTTACTGTCTGCCAGCGGTCCCCAACCTGAGCCCACCCAAAGCCCACATACTGTCTGCCAGGGGTCCCCAACCTGAGCCCACCTAAAGCCCACTTACTGTCTGCCAGGGGTCCCCAACCTGAGCCCACCCAAAGCCCACATACTGTCTGCCAGGGGTCCCCAACCTGAGCCCACCCAAAGCCCACATACTGTCTGCCAGGGGTCCCCAACCTGAGCCCACCCAAAGCCCACATACTGTCTGCCAGGGGTCCCCAGTCTGAGCCCCCCAAAGCCCACATACTGTCTGCCAGGGGTCCCCAACCTGAGCCCACCCAAAGCCCATGTACTGTCTGCCAGGGGTCCCCAACCTGAGCCCACCCAAAGCCCATGTACTGTCTGCCAGGGGTCCCCAACCTGAGCCCACCCAAAGTCCACGTACTGTCTGCCAGGGGTCCCCAGCCTGAGCCCACCCAAAGCCCACGTACTGTCTGCCAGCGGTCCCCAACCTGAGCCCACCCAAAGCCCACGTACTGTCTGCCAGGGGTCCCCAACCTGAGCCACCCAAAGCCCACCTACTGTCTGCCAGGGGTCTCCAGCCTGAGCCCACCCAAAGCCCATGTACTGTCTGCCAGGGGTCCCCAAGTCTGAGCCCACCCAAAGCCCACATACTGTCTGCCAGGGGTCCCCAACCTGAGCCCACCCAAAGCCCACATACTGTCTGCCAGGGGTCCCCAACCTGAGCCCACCTAAAGCCCACTTACTGTCTGCCAGGGGGTCCCCAACCTGAGCCTACCCAAAGCCCACATACTGTCTGCCAGGGGTCCCCAGTCTGAGCCCCCCAAAGCCCACATACTGTCTGCCAGGGGTCCCCAACCTGAGCCCACCCAAAGCCCACGTTCTGTCTGCCAGGGGTCCCCAACCTGAGCCCACCCAAAGCCCACGTTCTGTCTGCCAGGGGTCCCCAGCCTGAGCCCACCCAAAGCCAATGTACTCTCTGCCTGGGGTCCCCAACCTGAGCCCAACCCAAAGCCCACTTCTGTCTGCCAGGGGTCCCCAACCTGAGCCCACCCAAAGCCCACATACTGTCTGCCAGGGGTCCCCAGCCTGAGCCCACCCAAAGCCCACGTACTGTCTGCCAGGGGGTCCCAACCTGAGCCCACCCAAAGCCCACATACTGTCTGCCAGGGGTCCCCAACCTGAGCCCACCTAAAGCCCACATTCTGTCTGCCAGGGGTCCCCCAACCTGAGCCCACCCAAAGCCCACGTCTGTCTGCCAGGGGTCCCCAACCTGAGCCCCACCCAAAGCCCACGTTCTGTCTGCCAGGGGTCCCCAACCTGAGCCCACCCAAAGCCCACATACTGTCTGCAGGGGTCCCAAGCCTGAGCCCACCCAAAGCCCACGTACTGTCTGCCAGGGGTCCCAGCCTGAGCCCACCCAAAGCCACATACTGTCTGCCAGGGGTCCCCACTTGAGCTCACCAAAGCCACATACTGTTGCAGGGGTCCCCACCTGAGCCCACCAAAGCCCTCTATTGCCAGGGGTCCCCAACCTGAGCCACCCAAAGCCCACATACTGTCTGCCAGGGGTCCCCAGTCTCTGCCAGGGTCCCCAACCTGGCCTACCCAAAGCCCACATACTGTCTGCCAGGGGTCCCCAGTCCTGAGCCCCCAAAGCCCACATACTGTCTGCCAGGGGTCCCCAGCTGAGCCCACCCAAAGCCCACATACTGTCTGCCAGGGGTCCCCAACTTGAGCTCACCCAAAGCCCACATACTGTCTGCCAGGGGTCCCCAACCTGAGCCCACCAAAGCCCACTTACTATCTGCCAGGGTCCCCAACCTGAGCCTACCCAAAGCCCACATACTGTCTGCCAGGGGTCCCCAGTCTGAGCCCCCAAAGCCCACATACTGTCTGCCAGGGGTCCCCAACCTGAGCCCACCCAAAGCCCCACATACTGTCTGCCAGGGGTCCCCAACCTGAGCCTACCCAAAGCCCACATACTGTCTGCCAGGGGTCCCCCAACCTGAGCCCACCCAAAGCCCACGTTCTGTCTGCCAGGGGTCCCCACCTGAGCCCACCCAAAGCCCACGTTCTGTCTGCCAGGGGGTCCCCAGCCTGAGCCCACCCAAAGCCAATGTACTCTCTGCCTGGGGTCCCCAACCTGAGCCCACGCCAAAGCCCACGTTCTGTCTGCCAGGGGTCCCCAAACCTGAGCCCACCCAAAGCCCACATACTGTCTGCCAGGGGTCCCCAGCCTGAGCCCACCCAAAGCCCACGTACTGTCTGCCAGGGGTCCCCAACCTGAGCCCACCCAAAGCCCCACATACTGTCTGCCAGGGGTCCCCAACCTGAGCCCACCTAAAGCCCACATTCTGTCTGCCAGGGGTGCCCCAACCTGAGCCCACCCAAAGCCCACGTTCTGTCTGCCAGGGGTCCCCAACCTGAGCCCACCCAAAGCCCACGTTCTGTCTGCCAGGGGTCCCCAACCTGAGCCCACCCAAAGCCCAATACTGTCTGCCAGGGTCCCAAGCCTGAGCCCACCAAAGCCCACGTACTGTCTGCCAGGGGTCCCCAGCCTGAGCCCACCCAAAGCCCACATACTGTCTGCAGGGTCCCCAACCTGAGCCCACCCAAGCCCACGTACTGTCTGCCAGGGGTCCCCAACCTGAGCCCACCCAAGCCCACATACTGTCTGCCAGGGGTCCCCAACCTGAAGCCCACCCAAAGCCCACGTACTGTCTGCCAGGGGTCCCCAGTCTGAGCCCACCCAAAGCCTCACGTACTGTCTGCCAGGTCCCCCAACCTGAGCCACCCAAAGCCCACATACTGTCTGCCAGGGGTCCCAACCTGAGCCCACCCCAAAGCCCCGTACTGTCTGCCAGGGGTCCCCAACCTGAGCCCACCCAAAGCCCACGTACTGTCTGCCAGGGGTCCCCAACCTGAGCCCACCAAAGCCCACGTACTGTCTGCCAGGGGTCCCCAACCTGAGCCCACCCAAAGCCCACATACTGTCTGCCAGGGGTCCCCAACCTGAGCCCACCCAAAGCCCACGTTCTGTCTGCCTGGGGTCCCCAACCTGAGCCCACCCAAAGCCCAAGTACTGTCTGCCAGGGGTCCCCAACCTGAGCCCACCCAAAGCCCACATACTGTCTGCCAGGGGTCCCCAACCTGAGCCCACCCAAAGCCCACATACTGTCTGCCTGGGGTCCCCAACCTGAGCTGAAAGTGTTGGGTTTGGGGGGCAGTACTGAGAGAGGGGTCAGTTGTACCTGGGGGAAAGTGTTGGGTTTGGGGAAAGTGTTGGGTTTGGGGGGCTTCAGTGAGTCCCCTGCTGCTTCTGTAAGATTCCATAGACAGTCATTATTTATTGGGCTTGTGGGGTGGGGGCTATAAATGTTGTGACCCCCTCTGCAACATGTGACTTTAGAATCAAGAGGGAGGGGGGTGGGGTTGTGGGTCCTTACTTGGCCCTCCCCTTCCCGCTGCCCCTACAGTCATGGGGTCTGTGCTGTAGGCGGAGTTTGCCTGTCCAGCTATGGCTGTTCCTGCTTGATCTCTACCTTGAACCTTGGCAGCAGGAGAACAAAGGCAAAGTAAACCAAACAAAGATGAAACAGGAGACAGTTACACCTGTCAGGATTCCCAGGATTCTCTTTAGATCCCAGTTCTAGATATTTCCCCCCAGTTCTTACACCGACCCCTGTGTGAGTGCAGGAACCAAACGGCCCATGAGAGACCCCCCCCCCCCCCCGTGGGGCAGAGATTCCCGTGTATCTGTAACCTTGGCGGAGCTTTAGGAAAAGTAACTCGATGTCAGGTTCCAGATTGTTTTGTCTGCATCTCTGAGGCTTTTTGGGAACGTTCCCTTGCCCCCCAGTCTGGGAAGTGTTGATGCAAGTCTGTATTTTCTCACATTGATAATAGCTGTTCCCTGATATCCTGGGGATGTGACTGCCCGAGAGCGCAAGGTGCAGGGGCCCCGGCCGAGTTAATGTCCTTTTTACTTCTTTCCCTCAGTCACATTGTGGCCCTACAGGTGCCACAGAGATAAACTCCCAAGTAAAAAATTCAGCCAGACTAATTATCGGGGGGCGCCCAGTGGGGTAGGTAATAATATATATATATAAAAGGGACTTGGTATAAATGGGTCTGATTACACGTATGGTTCCCACTTCCCTGTACGATGAACCATTGTGATATTTAAACTTCTATATCAGTATCGTTTCCTATATGTTGTAGTGGGATTATATCGGTTTGAACCAATCACGTCGCAGCATGAGTGCGGGGCCGAGAGGAAAGTATAAGGATTAGTTACACAAAGCCGCCGGGTTCTTACTATGAAGTCGTTGGAGTAGGATTTCCTCCCCTAATGATTCTGTTATTGTGAATCGGGGAGTTCAGCCCCAATGGGAAGGCGGGGAGCAACTCTCTCCTGAATAGCCGTATTTACTATAATTACCGACTGGAAGTTTCACAGTTGTGACACCAAAAACGACTTCAAAGGGAAAGTTACAGCGACTCAAACTGTCTTGTCCTGTTAATTCTGCCCCAAAGTCCCATAGAGGGAATATAAGTAACTGGCACCCAGGTATAGTAGGGAGAGATGGTGCCTATAGTAGCAGTGGGGGGATAATAGCCTCTGGGAAGGGACTGGGGCTGTGGGATAGCAGGTATAGTAGGGAGAGATGGTGCCTATAGTAGCAGTGGGATAATAGCCTCTGGGAAGGGACTGGGGCTGTGGGATAGCAGGTATAGTAGGGAAGAGATGGTGCCTATAGTAGCAGTGGGGGGATAATAGCCCTCTGGGAAGGGACTGGGGCTGTGGATAGCAGGTATAGTAGGGAGAGATGGTGCCTATAGTAGCAGTGGGGGGATAATAGCCTCTGGGAAGGGACTGGGGCTGTGGCATAGCAGGTATAGTAGGGAGAGATGGTTGCCTATAGTAGCAGTGGGGGGATAATAGCCTCTGGGAAGGGACTGGGGCTGTGGGATAGCAGGTATAGTAGGCAGAGATGGTGCCTATAGTAGCAGTGGGGGGATAATAGCCTCTGGGAAGGGACTGGGGCTGTGGGATAGCAGGTATAGTAGGGAGAGATGGTGCCTATAGTAGCAGTGGGGGGATAATAGCCTCTGGGAAGGGACTGGGGCTGTGGGATAGCAGGTATAGTAGGGAGAGATGGTGCCTATAGTAGCAGTGGGGGGATAATAGCCTCTGGGAAGGGAACTGGGGCTGTGGGATAGCAGGTATAGTAGGGAGAGATGGTGCCTATAGTAGCAGTGGGGGATAATAACCTCTGGGAAGGGACTGGGGCTGTGGGATAGCAGGTATAGTAGGGAGAGATGGTGCCTATAGTAGCAGTGGGGGGATAATAGCCTCTGGGAAGGGACTGGGGGCTGTGGGATAGCAAGGTATAGTAGGGAGAGATGGTGCCTATAGTAGGCAGTGGGGGATAATAGCCTCTGGGAGGGACTGGGGCTGTGGGATAGCAGGTATAGTAGGGAGAGATGGTGCCTATAGTAGCAGTGGGGGGATAATAGCCTCTGGGAAGGGACTGGGGCTGTGGGATAGCAGGTATACGTAGGGAGAGATGGTACCTATAGTAGCAGTGGGGGGATAATAGCCTCTGGGAAGGGACTGGGGCTGTGGGATAGCAGGTATAGTAGGGAGAGATGGTGCCTAATAGTAGCAGTGGGGGGATAATAGCCTCTGGGAAGGGACTGGGGCTGTGGGATAGCAGGTATAGTAGGGAGAGATGGTGCCTATAGTAGCCAATGGGGTGGATAATAGCCTCTGGAAGGGACTGGGGGCTGTGGGATAGCAGGTATAGTAGGGAGAGATGGTGCCTATAGTAGCAGTGGGGGGATAATAGCCTCTGGGAAGGGACTGGGGCTGTGGGATAGCAGGTATAGTAGGGAGAGTATGGTGCCTATAGTAACAGTGGGGGGATAATAGCCTCTGGGAAGGGACTGGGGCTGTGGGATAGCAGGTATAGTAGGGAGAGATGGTGCCTATAGTAGCAGTGGGGGGATAATAGCCTCTGGGAAGGGACTGGGGCTGTGGGATAGGCAGGTATAGTAGGGAAGTGGTGCCTATAGTAGCAGTGGGGGATAATAGCCTCTGGGAAGGGACTGGGGCTGTGGGATAGCAGGTATAGTAGGGAGAGATGGTGCCTATAGTAGCAGTGGGGGGATAATAGCCTCTGGGAAGGGACTGGGGCTGTGGGATAGCAGGTATAGTAGGGAGAGATGGTGCCTATAGTAGCAGTGGGATAATAGCCTCTGGGAAGGGACTGGGGCTGTGGGATAGCAGGTATAGTAGGGAGAGATGGTGCCTATAGTAGCAGTGGGGGGGATAATAGCCCTGGGAAGGGACTGGGACTGTGGGATAGCAGGTATAGTAGGGAGAGATGGTGCCTATAGTAGCAGTGGGGGGATAATAGCCTCTGGGAGGGACTGGGGCTGTTGGGATAGCAGGTATAGTAGGGAGAAGATGGTGCCTATAGTAGGCAGTGGGGGGGATAATAGCCTCTGGGAAGGGACTGGGGCTGTGGGATAGCAGGTATAGTAGGGAGAGATGGTGCCTATAGTAGCAGTGGGGGGATAATAGCCTCTGGGAAGGGACTGGGGCTGTGGATAGCAGGTATAGTAGGGAGAGATGGTGCCTATAGTAGCAGTGGGGGGATAATAGCCTCTGGGAAGGGACTGGGGCTGTGGGATAGCAGGTATAGTAGGGAGAGATGGTGCCTATAGTAGCAGTGGGGGGATAATAGCCTCTGGGAAGGGACTGGGGCTGTGGGATAGCAGGTATAGTAGGGAGAAATGGTGCCTATAGTAGCAGTGGGGGGATAATAGCCTCTGGGAAGGGACTGGGGCTGTGGGATAGCAGGTATAGTAGGGAGAGGGGGTGCCTATAGTAGCCAGGGGGGATAGTGCCAACTCGCAGGCTGATGTCAGAGGGAGTTTTCCCCTTTGTGGGGCGAGTAGCTAAATTCCCATTCAGAGCGGAGAGTAAAGAAGCCTCTGTGTGTTTATTTAAATGCTTTCTGTGGTTTTTACTCCTTAGGAGACAATGCCCCAATAATACATTCAGCGCTGACCCATTGTCCGGACATTCTGAGCCGGGAGATTCTCAGATGGAGGGAGAGGAGGGAGAGGAGGGAGAGGAGGGAGAGGAGGGAGAGGAGGGAGAGGAGGGAGAGGAAGGAGAGGAGGAGAGGAGGGAGAGAGGAGAGGGGAGGAGAAGGAGAGGAGGGAGGAGGAGAGGAGGGAGAGGAGGGAGAGGGAGAGGAGGGAGAGGAGGGAGAGGAGGGAAGGGAGGGTGAGGAAGGAGAGGAAGGAGAGGAAGGAGAGGAGGAGGGAGGGAGAGGAGGGAGAGGAGGGAGAGGAGGAGAGGAGGGAGAGGAGGGAGAGGAGGGACAGGAGGATGAGGAAGGAGAGGAGGGAGAGGAGGGAGAGGAGAGAGGATAGGAGAGGAGGGAAGGAGGGGAGGAGGGGAGGAGGAGAGGAAGGAGAGGAAGGAGAGGAGGGGAGAGGAGGTGAGAGGAGGGAGAGGAGGGAGAGGAGGGAGAGGAAGGGAGAGGAGGGAGAGGAGGGAGAGGAGGGAGAGAGGGTGAGGAGGAAGGAGAGGAGGAGAGGAAGGAGAGGAGGAGAGGAGGGAGAGGAGGGAGAGGAGGGTGAGGAAGGAGAGGAGGGAGAGAGAGAGGAGAGGAGGGAGAGGAGGGAGAGGAAGGAGAGGAGGGAGAGGAGGGAGAGGAGGAGAGGAGGGAGAGGAGGAGAAGGAAGGGAGAGGAAGGAGAGGAGGAGAGGAAGTGGATAACTGCGTTAAATTGGAATATTTGCCCTCAGCAATTGATATTCTATTTAACATTCCTGCAGCGGCTCGGCGCTGGCTTTTAAAGTGACACTCACCTTCATCGGCCGCAATATATTAAAGGGGAAATCCGCCCAAAACTGATCTTTGTACCTAGGGAAACTGTGGAAAATAATGTAGCGGAGGGATTCTGTAAGGTACAGTTACAAAATATCCTGAAGTCCATGTTTCCCTGAGCTTAACTTGCCTTTTAAAATAGACATGCTTTTGTATGAACAGACAGGCTCTCATCAGTAATCATGTGGGCTCCATAATAAAAACAACTGCCCCCCCAGTTATGGGCCTACCAGTCACCTGGGCCCATTGGGTTGGTAAGCCCCCCCATGCAAGGACACGCCCCATTATGCACAAACCCCACCCCCTCCATGTAAGCCCCTCCCACGCACCTTTCCGGGTCTCCCCCTGACTTGGGGGCCCCCCGTACCCCCCGATGGTTTCCCCGGGATGAGAGCGATTCCCACAGGTCGTGTCAGACACATTCTACAGCCGCTCGCAGCCAACGCAAATGTTTATCCAGCGCCACAGAGGAGAGTCGATTGTTAGAAATGTTAATGACACAACTTGCCAACCTGCCCCCTCCCCATTGTAAATAAGGGCAAATTGTTTCAAAAATTGATTTCACTGTCTGATTTGCCTTTCTTGTTATGCAACCATATGGCAGGGCCCGTGAGATCTTCCTTACGTCTCTGTGTGTCAATAGTCGGCAGTGAAATTGAGCATTTGTTTTGCTCCCAGTTCCCATAGTTATCCGATATTTATACATGAACTCAGCACTGGGCAAGAGATGGTCTGACTGGGAAAGTGTTTGCAAGGTTACTGGGCAAGATGGAGACAGTAGGACAAGATGGAGACAGTAAGGCAAGATGGAACAGTAGGGCAAGAGGAGACAGTAGGGCAAGATGGAGACAGTAGGACAAGATGGAGACAGTAGGGCAAGATGGAGACAGTAGGACAAGATGGAGTAAGTAGGGCAAGATGGAGACAGTAGGACAAGATGGAGACAGTAGGCAAGATGGGACAGTAGCAAGATGGGGACAGTAGGGCAAGATGGGACAGTAGGACAAGATGGAGACAGTAGGCAAGATGGGTACAGTAGGGCAAGATGGGGACAGTAGGGCAAGATGGAGACAGTAGGGCAAGATGGGACAGTAGGCAAGATGGAGACAGTAGGGCAAGATGGGTACAGTAGGACCAAGATGGAGACAGTAGGGCAAGATGGAGACAGTAGGGCAAGATGGAGACAGTAGGGCAGATGGGTACAGTAGGGCAAGATGGGGACAGTAGGGGCAAGATGGACAGTAGGGCAAGATGGGGACAGTAGGACAAGATGGAGACAGTAGGGCAAGATGGGTACAGTAGGGCAAGATGGGGACAGTAGGACAAGATGGAGACAGTAGGGCAAGATGGGTACAGTAGGGCAAGATGGAAGACAGTAGGGCAAGATGGGTACAGTAGGGCAAGATGGGGACAGTAGGGCAAGATGGAGACAGTAGGGCAAGATGGGGACAGTAGGGACAAGATGGAGACAGTAGACAAGATGGGGACAGTAGGGACAAGATGGAGACAGTAGGGCAAGATGGGGACAGTAGGACAAGATGGGGACAGTAGGGCAAGATGGGACAGTAGGGCAAGATGGGGACAGTAGGGCAAGATGGAGACAGTAGGGCAAGATGGAGACAGTAGGGCAAGATGGGACAGTAGGGCAAGATGGGGACAGTAGGGCAAGATGGAGACAGTAGGGCAAGATGGAGACAGTAGGGGCAAGATAGGACAGTAGGGCAAGATGGGGACAGATAGGGCAAGATGGAGACAGTAGGGCAAGATGGGGACAGTAGGACAGATGGAGGCAGTAGGGCAAGATGGAGGCAGTAGGGCAAGATGGAGACAGTAGGGCAAGATGGGCGACAGTAGGCAAGATGGGGACAGTAGGGCAAGATGGGACAGTAGGGCAAGATGGAGACAGTAGGGCAAGATGGGGACAGTAGGGCAAGATGGGGACAGAGGGCAAGATGGGACAGTAGGGCAAGATGGAGACAGTAGGGGCAGTTGGAGGGACAGTAGGGCAAGATGGGGACAGTAGGACAAGATGGAGGCAGTAGGGCAAGATGGAGGCCAGTAGGACAAGATGGAGGCAGTAGGGCAAGAGGAGACAGATAGGACAAGATGGAGACAGTAGCGACAAGATGGAGACAGTTAGGACAAGATGGAGGCAGTAGGACAAGATGGAGCAGTAGGGCAAGAGGGAGACAGTAGACAAGATGGAGACAGTAGGACAAGATGGGAGACAAGTAGGACAAGATGAGAACAGTAGGACAAGATGGAGACAGTAGGGCAAGATGGAGCAGTTAGACAAGATGGAGACAGTAGGGCAGATGGAGACAGTAGGACAAGATGGAGACAGTAGGACAAGATGGAGACAGCTAGGGCAAGATGGAGACAGTAGGGCAAGATGGGGACAGATAGGCAAGATGGGGACAGTAGGGCACGATGGGGACAGTAGGACAAGATGGAGACAGTAGGGCAAGATGGAGACAGTAGGACAAGATGGAGACAGTAGGGCAAGATGGAGACAGAAAGACAAGATGGAGACAGTAGGGCAAGATGGAGACAGAAGGGACAAGATGGGGACATAGGCAAGATGGGACAGTAGGGCAAGATGGGCAGTAGGGCAAGATGGGGACAGTAGGACAAGATGGGGACAGTAGGACAAGATGGAGACAGAAGGACAAGATGGAGACAGTAGGGCAAGATGGAGACAGAAGGACAAGATGGAGACAGAAGGACAAGATGGAGACAGTAGGGTGAGATAGAAGTTGAAGACAAGAGGGGAGGTTGCAGTTGTGCCAGGAGTTGTTGGTTGCAATAAGAGCCGGAGGGCACCCAGTTACCATAACAAGCTGTAGGTGCCCCAGTGCCGGCTCCATAGATTCCAGGCTTCTGGTTGGGTCACTGATGTATGAAGGGGTTAAACCCGCCTTGTGCTGACATCCTTCAATTCTTCTCTATAATCGCCCACAACACCCAACCCACCCCACTCAACACACCCCAAACCCACCCGCACCAACACCCCAACCAATGACACCGGCCACACAACACCCACCCATAGCACCACTATAAACGGACATATATTAATGCACTCTGAGCTCGCCGCGCGACAAATCCCTCTCACGCAACACTCCTGCTCAATCACATACACCAAATTCTCCCTGACCCAACCCTAATAACACTAAAACAAAACCACACCCAAACACACAGACCCCAACACCAGCGAAAATCTCTACTCCCCT